>NC_046156.1:69685391-69707891 GCF_011064425.1 Rattus rattus | reverse complement strand
GTCTGGATAAAAATGATGGGAAGAGGGTTCTCGTCCTGGGGAGAAAAGGGGCATCTATTCTACAACCCCTTGTTCTGTTTACCCTTAGCCTTCTATTTCAACAGCCTCTGCTTTAAACAGATACCAGAATTTGCCAAGTGTGTCAATTCTCAACAATACCACACACCAACCCTGAGCACGGCCTGGGTACCAAAGGGCTGAGCCCTGCCTGTGCTTTATTTGGTAGAATAGTCCCCTAGGACGCCATGTCTCTGACATAAAAAATAATGTTCCAAAGGGACCTGGAGAAGCGTGCTGGCTGTGAAATCCAGATCAAGTCATCCTGGCTGTAAAATGTATGTAGATGTATGTAAGGAAGTGTGTGCACAGGGCACAAATGGTGCCTGGTGTTCATACGTGCTGGATACAAGTTGGACTGTTACTAACAGCCAAACAATACATTTATTTTATAGAAAATAGAGTGGAAAAATGAAGCTGCCTGCCCATATGCAGAAACACAGGGCAGGATGGTGGTGGTGGTGGTGGTGGTGGTGGTGGTGGTGGTGGTGGTGGTGGTGGTGGTGGTGGTGGTGGTGGTGGTGGTAATAGGATGGCAGAAATTGCACGGTTATGGGCTGGATGAGCTAAGAAAGGGGATTGTAGTTCGCCTAGCAGAGGAACATCTGGACTCATGAAACTGCAGTGCTCCAAAGCCATGTTGGCAAAAGATAAAAACTACAGAAAAAATAACAGTGTGAATGGATAAAGATAGCTAGACTAACTGTGACCCCCCTTTCCTAAAAGGCATTTGTTTCTAAGAATATAAAGAATACAAACTGATTTTAGGAAAATTACCAAGGAACAATCTCTCTCCCCCTCCCATCTGCCCTCTCTCCCTCCCCTCTGTTCTCTCCACCCTCCACCGTTAAATTCCACTGCTCTTTCACTGAGGGCATCTGTGGTGCAGACCAAACAGTGGACCAGGATTCTCCCATCATTTGACTCTTGAGAAAACGGACTCCATTAACAGCTACTACTTGAAGGAGCCGGAAAGAACTGGTGGGCGTATAGTTGCTTATAGAATTGTTACCCTTGAAAGTTCTCACTTGGCCCTGTATGATAGCTCACACGGAATCCCAGCACTCGGGAGATGAAAACAGGAAGATCAGGAGTTTGGAGCCAGCCTAGGCTGCATGAGACCCTGTCGAAAACAAAACAAACAACAAAAGGAATGCGATTATAAGTAATTAGACTTGAATTAGTTCAAGCTGTTTTATTCCACCAGGTTAACGGCTAGTTTTTTCTCAGGAAAAGCCAGTGATGGTGACACACAAGCACGGAAGTGTCACTTCCCAGAGAATGAGCTGGAAAATAGCATAATAAAGTAGAAATACAGAGTCCAGGAAAACGGACACGGGGCACGAACGAACGAGGTGACTGTCGATCGATGCGTATCTGTTTTATTCATCTTATTTTGCCCCTGTTAAGGGAGACCTCCAGGCCAGGACTGCCGGGTCAACAGCATATGACAACTTTCCTCTAGGAGATGAGGAGCCCAGCCCTTAGCTGGGGAAAAGCAGGGGATTTCCATGCTTATTTTTTGGATCCCAAAAAATAAGAACTAGCTGGAGTCAACTGAGGAAGTTCTGGCTCTCCCTCAGAAACTTCTTGACAAGACAAGGCTCGCTGAGTCCGGAGCTATCCTAAGCTATCCTAAGACTGGCTCCGCCCCTGCCGGCCACGGGGCTCCAGTGAGTAACAGGGCTGAAAATCCACTGTTGCGTAAGTCCCTTTAGACAGGTTTCAGTTTTAGGAAATGAAAGTGTCAGGCTGTGAACCCTGAATTTGCGGTCGGGTTGAGCCCTCCCGAGTGCCTGGCCTCACATCAGGCCCCTCCCCTCAGGCTGGTCCAGAAAGGCTGCAGAGAAATGCTAGGACGATTGCATCAGAGAGGTGCTGAGATGACTCGATGGAAGGTGAAGGAAGCTGAGCTTGGCTTGTTTGTAGAGCTATACATTTCTTGGTCTCACGAGCCTTCACTGATCTTTTCTTCTCTGAGAGAGACACAGCTGATAACTTTCCCTGGCAATCCTGTTGGCCCTGGTCCTTCCTGCTGACACGTGGCAAGGCTGAGGTCTGGCTGTCTATGTTAAGTAGTGCCACCACTGCTGATTCGTGTTTGCTATCCTGACTTTACAGAACTGGACTGCTGGTGCATCCTTAAAATGTTTTCAAGTAGATCAAATTGCTGCTGCTGACCTGTGGCCTGAACTGCCGATTTCCAAATGACATGGATGGGTGTGGCTCCAGAGAGCCATTCTAAACAGGTCCACTTCCCCTGCATCCTTTCTTTTCCACTACCCCTAGTGGGTGGTCAGCTAAAAGAGAGTTTAAAAGGTTTAAAAAACCATCATTAAAATTAAGCTTTAAAACATTGAAGTTACCCTTTACTCTTTACTTGGCAATAAGGGTGTACCTGTCACAAGATGAAAATGATACTGAATTGATGCCCGTAGCCTGCTGAACACCTGGCTTACCTCAGCTATGCTCGGAACACAATGCCCATGTTAAAGTGTTGCATGTCTCATGCAATCTATTGAAAATGGCGCTGGAAGTGAAAATGGGAATGTTTATGTTGGGGCATTTCCACACCATCTAAAGTTGAAGGTTCATTGAGTCATTCAGTTAAGCCACATACATCAGCTGTAGAATAGCCCTTCAGGCATTGTGACTACTCACTCTCAAGATGGTCTTGCCTCCACATTCTTTTCCTCTGATCTAATCCTCTGTGCATGCAGATGTCACGTGGCTTTCCCAAACTGCTAAGAGAAGGGATTCATCAAACCCATACAAAAATGCTGATCCCTTGGCTTCTGCTAGTGTTGGGGATGTGTAAGACTTACCCAGTGTCGTCTTCCAACCTCCTTGAAGCTGACATGTGGATTGGTTAATGAGTGTGGAAGCTAAGACTCCAACAAGCCACTGGTATGGCTACTTACTACAGACACAGTCTCTTGAAACAACACAAAGTCATTATCATAAAGTTCTGGAGGTCAGATATCTAGAATCTGTCTCATTGGCTAATTCAAGATACAGCAGGGCCACCCTGCCTGCTAGAGACTGTAGGCCTGAACCTGTCTTGCCATCTTCCTGACCATTGCAAGCAACCCGTGTTCCTCAGCTCCTGCTTCCTCTTCTGTTTTTAAAGCCAGCAGTGTAGTACTTCAACTCTTCCCAACTGAGACGAGACCCTTTGGCCTCCTGCTCTTACCTGGGCCTACTCAGATAAACCAGAATAACCCCTATCTCAAAGTCACATGACAAGTATCCTTAATTTCATCTGCGGCCTTTGCCATGTGCAACCTGTGTGAGTTAGGGTTCTATTAAAAAAAGTAAGTAGAATGAATATATATTAAAAGCAGATTTATTACTTTGACATAGGTGATGTGATCTGGTCCAACAATGGCTGTCTCACATTTGAATATCCAGGTATCTACTAGTCACGGAGTCCACCACCCTAGATATCCCAGCAGTTCCTATCTGGTGCTGAAGGCCTAGATAATTCCTAGAGTGTCTATGCTGGAAGCTGGTTCTCAAATCAGTGGAAGAATGAAGCAACAGAGTAGATAATCTTGCCATCAAGAGTGAAGGCAAACAGGCAGAGGCTCCCCCAAATTCATATTCTGAAACTTAATTTCCAAGGGGAGAGTAGTAAGAGAGTGGTCTTTAGAAAGTGATTAAGTCATGAGGCTGGAGCCCCACGGGGATGGGATCAGAGCCTCACAGGGCTTTAGGGAAGAGGTTCACTCTCTTCTGCTCTTCTGCAGTGTGAGGGAACAGATTTATTCCCTCTAGAGCAGCAGTTTCTCAGCCTGTGGGTCATGAGTCATTTGGCAAGCCTATCTCTAAAAATATTTGCATTATGACTTATAACTGTAGCAGAATTACAATTATGAAATAGTAATGAAAATAACTTTATAGTTGGGGGGGTCACTATAACATGAGGAACTGTATTAAAGGGTTGCGATGTTGAGAATGACTACTCTAGAGCATGTAGAGAGAACCCTCAGGGCCATCAGGCTGCAGGACCTTGACTCTGCGCTTCCCAGCCCCCAGCCAGGCCACAAACATTTCTACTTATTAGTTCCCACACCTTACTGTTTGGTGAGAGTGGCACCAAGGGACAAAGGCAGTGGGCAGCACACATGTATGGATTCCAGAGACAGGGTGAGGACATCTAAGGGAGACCATAATTATGTCTACCCATGAGCAGTACGAAGGATCCAGAGTGTGATAGTTGGCAGGAGGAAGCCACTCTGAAGTACAGCAGTTATCATAAGACAGCTCTCATAGGTAATTCTGTGTTCAGGACAATCCTAAGCATCAGGGTGATGTCATCTCTCTGTCACTGCCTGTCTGTGAAATGGCTCCACCCTGTTTTCATGATTTCAACCAACACTGTCCTCCAAGGCCTCATGAGTCAAAAGCTTAAGTGCAAATGGGAGTTACTGGAGGTTGTGGTTGTTTGAATATGCTTGGCCCAGGGAGCAGCATTATTAGAAGGTGTGGCCTTATTGGAGTGGGCATGGCCTATTGGAGAAAGTGTGTCACCATGGGGGTGGGCTTTGAGATCCTCCTCCTAGCTGCCTGGAAGACATTCTTCTCCTAGCTGCCTTTGGAACAAGATGTAGAACTCTCAGCTCCACCAGCATCATGCCTGCCTGGATGCTGCTATGCTCCTGCTTTGATGATGATGGAGTGAACTTCTGAATTTGTAAGCCAGACCCAATTAAATGTCCATTATAAGAGTTGCCTTGGTCATGGTGTCTCTTCACAGCAACAAAGTCCTGACTAAGAGAGAAGTAGAAGAAAGTTTAAGCTGGGACCTGGTAGGAGGCCTTGGTTGACTGGGAGTGTGCTTTGGAAGAGATAGCAGGATCCCAGCATCCTCCTCTTCTTTTTCCTCCACACTCTGGCTTTTGCGGCTGCCCTTCAGCTCCAGTGTGAGTTGTCTCTCTACTACCAGAGGCTTTAAAGCAACAAATATATCCAATTACAAACCCCTCAAACCAGGAGCGTGAATAAAAATTTTCCTTCTGTAAGTTGATTTGTCTGCATTGTCTGTCGCGGAGAAGGAAAACTCAACAACACTACTACACTAACAACTTCTCTTTTGAGATCATTGTTCCAAATCTCCAAACCTCTGGGTGCTACCAACTCTGTATACTTTATATAGGAAAATATAAATATATAATATATATTTACTTATTGTTGCTATTTAGTTTTTATTTATTTTTTATTTTTTGAGACAAGGTTTCTTGATGTAGTCTTGGCCTTGAGCTCACATCCTCTTGTCTGAGCCCCCAAGCACTTAGATTTTGGGCGTGCATCATTGTGCCTAGCTATAGTCTACATTTTAATTAAAAACTTCCAGACATACTCTACAAGTTTGGTGAAAATACCAATAGTCTATTTCTCACGATACAACTAAGGTGAAAGGAATTTTTGTTTACTTATTTATGTGGGTTTGAAAATGCTCATTTTATGTTATAATTCTATTATTTTTTCTTTAAATTTACTCCATGGATCATATCTTAGTTCTTCTATGTTAGGAAATTGGAGACTCAACAATAATTATGGTAGATTTTTATCTATTTTTACTTTAAAAATATTTTATGATTATGTACATGTGTGTGATTATTTGTATGCTGAAAGGCAAAGGTTCCAGGGGGGGACACTATGGTAGAATGCTACTTAGGTATGTGGTGGTTTGAATAAGAATGGCCTTGGCAGGTACATAGGCTTGAATGCTTGGTCCCTGGTTAGTGGAACTATTTGGGAAGGACTGGGAAGTATTGCATTGGTGGAGGAGCTGCCTTTGGGACAAGAGGTAGAACTCTCAGCACTGCCAGCACCATGCCTGCCTGGATGCTGCTATGCTTCTGCCTTGATGATAATGGAGTGAACGTCTGAACTTGATGAAGAAGGTATGCCAGTGGGAGTGGGCTTGAGGTGTCAGAATCCCACACTAAGCCCCTCCCCCTTCCCATTCTCTCTTTTGCCTGCCGTCTGTGGATCAGATTAAACTCTCAGCTTCTGCTCCAGTGCCATGCCTGCCTGCCACCCAGCTCCCAACCCTCAGAAACAAAAAGCAAGGCTCATAGTATCTCCTCATAGCAATAGAACAGTGACTAAGATAAGGTAGGGGATATGTTAGACTAGTTCTTAACATTATAGACAGACAGACAGACAGACAGACAGACAGCATGAGGAAATATCAGGCACATGTAGTGGAGTGAAGGTCTTTGGAATGTTTTCACCATAAGTGGGTGGGAGAGAGAATGAACCTTTTTGGGGCCACGGTTGGACAGTTGTTAGGAGCCATTAATGAGCACTTGGTTAAAGGATGTTAGGCAAACACCTTTCCTGGTCTTTGTTAGGATCTAAGCAATGGACACCATAAAGTCACACCAATCAACAGATCTCATGTGGGGAGGTTTATGGGGGAGGTGGTGTTCAGAGGCTTTCTCTGGGTGAGGGTGGCAGGAAGAAGAGACCAGGGAGAGGAGGGACTGGCCTTTCGTAAGGTGATGTGGTGCAAGCACAAGGGGAGGATATGTAACTTGAGGGACAGTGGGAATGTGCAACGCCTTGGCGGCTAGTGATGATGTCTGCTGTCAGTAGGTGCCTGGGGGCAGGCAGTGGAGATGCTTGATTGCTAACCTTCCTCTCTTTTGTTTATTATAAAAGAGGAGGAAGCTGAAAGGGATGACTGCAAGGCAGGAATGAAGGCAGTGTGCTCTTTAGACCACTTCTTGCTGTCTGGACACGGTCATTTTCAGGAAACTTCACCTTACCATCAGGGCACATGAGTTTCAGGCTCTGTGGCTTGTGGTTGGTAGTTCTATAACAATAACTTTGATTAGAGATTTTTTGAATTTGTGGTTGGATAATAAAATTTGTGGTGTGATTAATAAAAGGAGAAACACAAGGAGAGGAGTCAGGAAGGACCATTCCACTTCCATATGGGGTTCCAAAGGCTCAGGGGTCGGAAGCATTGGGTTGTTCCTACTGGTTTTCTGGAGGTCTGCTTGAAGTTGTTGGAGTTTGTGTTTTCCTATACCCAATTGGTTGACATAGAGGCAACATTCCTCTTGGAGAAAGGGGCAAAGACTGCCTTTTCCAGCTGTAAGAAAATCTAGTCCCAACCAGATTTGGAGTGCCACTGCAGTCAGGGAGTCAGTTTGTCCTTGAAGGGGAAGTATGGTTTGGGCCACCTACTGGAGGTCCTGAATGAACCAGGAAGAAATCTGATGATACAGAGTCAGGGAACTGGTCCATCCAGTTGTTCCAGGGCTGACGCTTGCAGTTATTCCTGTGACAACCAGTAGGGGCAAGGTTTGAACTGCCCTTTTATTATATCAAGCAGCTATTGAGTCCACAACTGGGATCAGTAGTGGTTCTTCCCATGTACCATCCCCAACTTAGGGAAGAGAAATACTAGGGTGCAAACTTCTGAAGAGCTAGACGGTAGGTGATGGTAGACTTGAGTCCCACAAAGAATTGAGGTCTGTGAACTGTGGGGCACTAGGACTGAGATGAGGCATCAAGGGTTATGGTTTTGTTGCAGTCTGGGGGATTTAATGCCCCTACAGAATGAGTCCTAGATGCCTTAGAACAGATTGCCAAAGAAAGTGATGAGAAAAGGTTGGGAGTCATGGCACCACCAGGCTCAGGGCAGCTGGTGAATGGTGAGGTAGGATTATTTGATAGAGTCACAGGAGAGGCTGTAAGTGGCATGAGTGAGCTAATCCCAGGAGGAACACACAACCAGCAATTTCCAGAGCAGCCAGGCTGATGACTTTAAAAAGCTGGTAGGTCAAGGTCAGTGTCTGAAGCAAGAGATAAAATGACAGGTTTGTATTATTTAGGAGAGGGGACATCAAAGGGCCAGTAACCTTGGAAGAATGTTTAGTTACCTCTTTTTCTTCCCCTATCTCCAGGGGTTGGGTAATCAGGTTATATTTTCTCTGGATATTAATTGTGCTTACTGGAAGCCTGGGGTTGAAGAGACATAGAGGTTACCAGAAGTGTCTATTTCCCACCTGGAATTTCATAGATCCTGGATATAGAGGTAGGTGGTCTTATCTTGTTCATAGAAGAGGGAATCAGGAGAAGGTTTTAAGTATGGTGAATGGTATTGGCAAGACCAGAATGGGTAGCCTCCACATCTGTCTGGAGATTCTTCACAATTACTTTCTGTTTGGTCAAAGAGGAAGCAGACAAAAAGCTCACTAATAAAGGAAGAGAGATGGATATAGGGGAGATGAGGAAATTAATTGGCTCCTGACAACCTGCTATGGAGCAATTTCCTTACCCTTTTTGGAGAGACTCTTCATTATATGTGAGGGTTTCTTGAATCTCAAATTTCTGTATGTAAGAGTAACTCTGGAAGGAAACATGAGGAAAAAGAAGAAAAATACTTATGTCCAATCCAGTAGAGTCAAGCATGGTTACTGGAGTGAAGCCTCATTCTTCTGAGACTAGAGACAAGGTGGTTGACCTTGGCATCCTCTGAAACTTAAGAGACCAGGGTTCTGTTGGGGTTAATACATAGGAAGGGACGTTATCTTGAGGAGAGGGAGCAAAGGGCTTAAAGAAGGAGAAGTATATCCATTCAGGGAGGCCCTCAAGCTCAACAACTGTGGGAGTCACAAAGATTACCTTGAAGGGGCCCTGTTCAGACTTGCCCAGGGGAAAAGGGGTGAGGGACATTGGTCTGGAGGGGAGAGAAGGACTTGGTCTCCAATGCTGATAGGAAGTGGACAGGAGTTGGTGTGAGGCTGGGGTAGACAGTAGTCAATAAAGTCCCATAGGAGAGAGCAGAGATAACAGAGTAAGGGAGTGAGTAGGTGATCAGGGAGAGGTGAGGATTTGAGTGAAAGACTGGGAGTCAGAACCAGTCATCCGTATATGAACTCAAATGGCAAGATGGAAAGAGGTTGCTTGGAGAGAGCCAGTAGCCTGAACACGGCCAGTGGCAGGAACTTTACCTAATTTGGGTAGAATTCTCATTACAGTTTGACAAGGGTATTTTTAAAGGAGTGGTTAGTTTGTTCTATCTTTTCTCGAGAACTGGAAGTGGTATGGGATATGAAAATGCCAAGAGATGTTGAGGGCTTTAGATGGAGTTTGGGAAATATGGAATGTGAATTCAGGACCATTGTCCGACTAGAGGGAGGCAGAGATTCCAAAGGAATGATCTCTCAAAAGAGATGATCAGAAACTGTGATGGTTTGCAATGCTTGGCCCAGGGAGTGGCACTATTAAAAGGTGTGGCCTTGTTGGAGGAAGTGTGTCAATGTGGGGGTGGGCTTAGAGACCCTCCTCCTAGCAGCCAGGGGATACTCAGTCTGTTCTGGGTCTCGCTCTGTAGATTGACCTTGAATTTAGAGGTCTGTGTGCCTGTCTCCTGGGAGTAAAGGTTTGTACTAAGTTGCCTGGAGCTAACTTAGCTGGATGGGACCTTGACCCAAGGTCATTACTTCCTTAATTCAAGTTAATATTCTTGAACACAGGATTCAGCTCTAATTTCTTTGATAAGTATGCCACTGGTTCAAATGAGGGTTTCAGTTGGTGGCCTGAGACTCCCCTTCTTTCTGTTATATAAAGGAAGAAGGGACGGATTAGGTCTAGGAGGGGTAAGGCTGAGACATGAAGGAGGTCCTTGGAGCTTCTGAAAGGGCTTGGTTGTAGGTATGAGAAGGGATTCATGTGAGGGATCAAGGGCTGCTTCATATAGAGGGTGGGCAAGGAGGGAAGTTGGGGAGGGGTGAATCCAGGAATGTGAGAAGCCAGTTATTCCTAGGAATAATAAAATATCTTTTGAATAGAGAAGAGTGTGAGAGGATGAAAGTGTTTTCTATCCAAAGTAGCAGCTTTGTGGGTTGGAGTAATTGTTAGTTCAAAGTAGGTGACCTGAGGGATGGACAATTGGACCTTAGATGATGAGACTCTGTAGCCTCGGCTGGACAAGAGCAGAAGTGTCAGTTTGGTTCATTTGTAGGGATAAGTGCAGAAAAGAATGTCATCGACATACTGGATGAGTGTAGATTTGGGGAGAGATAAAGAAAAAAATGTTTCGTGACCAAGTGTTGAGGCGGATAGAGAAGAAGGCATCCTTGAGGTCCAGGACTGAGAAATGGGACTTCCCTGAGGGGAAAGTGGAACGGAGTGTATAAGGGTTGGCTATGACAGGATAGAGGGGGGCCACTGTAGAACTGATGATCTGAAGATCTTGAGCCACACGGTAGGTTATTGGCTTCTTAACTGCAAGTGTAGGACTGTTAAAGGGTGAAGATGTGGAGGCAAAGTAGGTTTTTTTGGGATTTTGTAAGAAGTCAGAGAGAATAGCCTTAATTTCACTGAAGGGTGTGTGTGTGTGTGTGTGTGTGTGTGTGTGTGTGTGTGTGTGTGTGTGTGTGTGTGAGAGAGAGAGAGAGAGAGAGAGAGAGAGAACTGAGCTTGGGTGATTTACTGGTAGGTATTGATGCCCACACTGACACAGCACCAAGAACCAGGCGTAAGTCTGCGGGATTAAAACACTCAGGTTATTCATGTTAAGAAAGAATGCACACTCTGTGGCTTTATTTTCCAAATATATACCCCAAGTTGACCAGGTGGAAAAATCTGGGGAGCACAGTGGGAAACCCCAGCTTGAGACTTCAGTAACAAAAGATCAAACATGTGCCCCAAATTTACTGGGGAGAAATCCAGGAAGACCAGCCTAAATCCCAAAAACAAAAGACTGGGAAGACAAAAGGCAGTAACAAATTGACCATCATCCAGGTTACCGGTCCAGACTGTTCTTTGTTAGGAACAAAAGGCTTCCACATGCATCAGCAGGGCTCAGCAGGGGTCAAACCCTGCAAGGGACCCAGAAGGGTCTGACAAGGGGGGTGAAGCATTGCAGGAGACCCAGGAGGCTTTGACAGGTAGGGTCCTGTAATTGGATAACAATGGGGGAGATGTTTTGCAACAGGGTTTTGAAATTCCCAAACTTGGGGGTCCATATGGGAGGCTGGCAAAGGGAATGATGTGTTGGAGCCAGGTTGGGTGTGAAAGAAGGAGACAGCAAGCTTGAGCTCAAGTGAATGTGGGGAGCAAAGGAAATACACTCCCAGTTTGGCTAGAGGATCCCTTCCCAATAAGGGAACAGGACATGTTGGCACCACCAGAAAAGAATGGGTGAGAGGAACACCCCTAAAAATGCAACTGGGTGGTAGGGTCTGGTGAGGTTGGTACTGCTGTCCCCCTCCCACAACTGTAGGGGAAAGAGGAGAGGTAGGATTGAGTACGTGTCCATGAGAAATGGTATGGATTACCATGATACCTTAATGACTACCTGAGGCACCCTGTCAGAGATTACAGTGGTCAGGCCAAAGGAACCTTCAGTTGTCTATGGCCAGGCCTAGGAGATCGGCTGGAGTGCTATCTGGGAGTGATGTCCCTGCACCAGGAGGGACACAGGGGCAGTCAATAGCCCATTGATAGAGTTCACTATTAGTTCTGGCTATCTTGGAACTTAGTATGTAGACCAGTGTGGCCTCAAATTCACAAAAAATACAGTGAAGTTTTTCTCTAGGATTTTACTTAGCAAAAAAATGACACTTCCTCAAAACCCCAAAGCAAACAAGAGCACAAGAGCAACTATGAACATCCTTTCCTAAATGTGGAACCAGCTCACTTCCGTCTCAATACCAAGTTGTAGTTTTCCAATTACACTGAAGGGCTATGGTCCCAAAGGGGTTCGTGCTTTGCCCTTCCACCTCCCTATCTCCCACTGTTGGCCATCCTGCCTCCTTGCCATCTTTCTATACACTAAGGATGCACAACAGGGCCATTCTAGTTTGCTTTCTATTGCTGTGATAAAGTGGTGGCCAACCTGAGGTAAAAAGAGTTTATTACATCTTTCAACTCAGATCACAGCTCATCACTGAAAGAAGTCAGAATGATACTTCCTGGTTGGCTTCCCATGGCTTGCTCAGTTGTTTTTCCTATGTCATCCGGGACTACCTGCCAAGGCACCACCCACAGTACACTGAGCCTTCCCACATTAATCATTAATCAAGAAAATGTCCTATAGACTTGCCTACAGACAATCTGATGGAAGAAAACCCAGTTAAGGTTTTTTCCCCTCTTCCCAGATGAATATAGCATGTGTCAAGTTAGCAATAACAACAACAACAACAACAACACTCAACCAATCAACTAACTCAATCAACTAGCCAAACAAACAAAGACACACACACACACACACACAAACACACACACACAAACACAAACACACAAACAAACACACAAAAACACTAAAACAAAACATCTGACAAGCCCAGGGCAATGATTACTCTTATACATGCTTCAACCTAGAAGTTACAGATGTGACTTCGGTTCAAATTCATTGTCTAAAGCAACAATAATAAGGAAGTAACATCTCTATGTGACCACAATCAGGAAAGTCCCCTAATAAAGTCACAGGTAGCAATCAGAAGACAGAAAATGTCACACGGAAACCTAGGAAATGAGTGCCTCAGACAGAAGAGAACTCACAAAGACTTGTAGGCCAGAGCATCCTTAGTGTATAGAAAGATGGCAAGGAGGCAGGATGGCCAACAGTGGGAGATAGGGAGGTGAAAGGGCAAAGCACGAACCCCTTCGGGACCATGGTCCTTCAGTGTAATTGGAAAACTACAACTTGGTATTGAGACGGAAGTGAGCTGGTTCCACATTCAGGAAAGGACGTTCATAGTTGCTCTTGTGCTCTTGTTTGCTTTGGGGTTTTGAGGAAGTGTCATGCTTTGTAGGCTAAGCTGCCCTGAAACTCACTGTGTGGACAAGCAGTCCTCTGAGCTCTGTCTCTCAACCCTGGATCACTACTGACATCAGAGATGCTCTTTGGACTATCCCAAAAGCCCATCTTTGGCATCAAAGCTTCTTTACTCTGTGGTTGGAACTTTGTTGGGTGTATCACTTTTCTCATTGGCGTATCAAAAAATATTTGAGAGAAATAACTTAGAAAAGCAAAGTTGATTTTGGTTCATGATCCATCATGAAGAAAGCATGGTAGAATGGCTTGGTCCAGGGAGGCAGACGTTTGCAGTAGGATAATCACTCATAGCTAACCAGGAAGCAGAGATGTTATGTCAGCAGCAGGGCTCAGCTATAACTCTCAAAGTTCCTTTCTAAGTGCTCTGCATCTTCCAGTAAGGCGCTATGTCTTGAAGGTTTCACAGTCTCCCAGAACAGCACGACTAACTAGACACCAAGTACTCAGATACATGAGCCTGTAGGAAACACTTCACGCTCAAACCTTAACATTCAGTTCTGCACCTCACAGGTTCATGGGCATCTCACAATGAAAGGTCCATTCATCCTGCCTCTGCCTCATAGGCTCATGGGCATCTCACAATGCAAAACCCATTCATTCCAACTTTAAAAGTTACCATAGTCTTAATAGTTTCATTGTTTCCAAAAGTCTTTTCTAAGACTCAAGATAAACTGTTAACTATGAACTCCTATAAATTTATATATATATATATATATATATATATATATATATAGTATGCCTCATTCCACTATATAATGTCACAGTGAAATATTCTCTTTCTAAATGGGCCAGGAATATAAAAATGGAAGTATATAGCAAGTAAAGATTGAACCAAGGTAAGACTCAACAGGGAATGCTCCATATTCATCATTCAAGATGACATCATCTGAGCTCTTATAGAGCCTGCACCTACAGCCTGCTGTCCCCAGGACACATGGGTTTTTTCCTTTGGCCAGTTTCACTGGTGTCTACAGATCTCCTTAGAAGATGACCCATGCTGCTGGTCTCTCCAACATCCCAAGGTCACCATAACAACATAATCTTCCTCCCTTCACACAGAAGATACTCGGGGTCCTTAACCAGGAAATCTGTACCTGTGGAACATTGCCTGGCCTCATCAAATGTAAGCCCTGGGACTCCATCTTTCTTGCGTCCTTAGTGCCTACAAATCCATCTCTACAGGGACAGAGACATTTTGCTGTCAACTTAAGATGTAGCCTGTAGACATTAGATTGTCTTATTCTTTGTCCCAGGCTCAAAAAGCAGCCTAGTTTGTGCATCTGCCACTCTCGGATAGAGGGAAAGAGTCCCAGACTAAAGGAATTGGATATCCAGGACATTGAGAATGGGGTTGGAAGCTGGCAGATTGTCGCTCAGTTCCTCGTTTCACAGTTCAAGCAAGAGACTGGGATAAGGCTGATAATGGGATAAGGAGTATATTCTCCCCCACAGAGTACAGTTCTTCCAGGAAGGAGAGTGGATGTGACTTCCACAGTCGGAGGCCTCTAAGGGAGTCAAGGCACAGAGCTGACAGTTAGAACTGAGTGTGCAGAGTCCTGTAGGGAAGGAACAGAAATGAAATCCAGAGCTCGGACATGACTACCGACTGACAGGAGAGATGTCACTGTAGTGACCAACTTCTATCTTCAAGCATCCTAGGATATAGACAATCAAAAAGACAAAAGATAAAAGGACTTGTAGCTCTGCTTGTGACACTAGCTGATGTGTCCTTTGAACTCAATTATGTAGTAATGCACATTATCCAGCCATAGACTATTCTAATTTATCATCACCACCACCACCACCACCATCATCATCACCACCACCACCACCATCATCATCATCATCATCATCATCACCATCATCATCATCATCATCACATATGTGTGCATGTGTACATTTATGTATATGGTATGGGGTATGTATGTGTATGTCTGTGTGGACACATGGATATGCATGCACATAAGTTAGATAACAATTTTCAAATGTCTGTTTTCTCCTTCCACGGTGGGTTCTGGGGATCAAACTCAGGCCATCAGATTTATGCTGTCAGATCTTTCCCTCATCGTGCCTGCTCTTACCTACTGAGCCATCTTGTTGGAACTTTAATGAACACGCTCCCACCAGCCAGAACTCGTGAGGCGGGTGACACAAAGCTAAAAATCAGGAAAGAAAACAAGGAGCTGTGTCAACCCAGTGTGAAGCAGATGCCAGAAGCAATGGTGACCGAGTGAGTGAGGATCCAGAACCTGCAGCCCTGAGCCTGTAGTGACTGCGGATCCAAGGACTTGCCCAGACTCCTCGTTCTTCCCAGGACTGATGTGGGAACACTGCAGAAAGAAGCATCTGACCGGGCATGCTTTAACAGGGTAGGGCCAGCTGTAGTTTACTTTCCTGGTGACAGAAGAGACGGTCCAGTCCCTGTCATCACAGCAAAGAACTCATGGTTGCGTTGTCGCTGCAGGACTGTCCCCATGTCCTCAGTACTGTCCTGGTATTAGACCGAGAGTCTTAGAAGCTGAGACATGGGTTGCTGCCCCCGGGCAGTGCTGGCTCATCGTTCCTAGTAGATTCTTTCCAGACACGGGCGTGGCCTAAATGCGGATTGAACATTAGCTAAACTGAGGTCCAAATCCTCTTCTGTGCTGTCTCTGACGTGCTATGTGGTCTTAGGGAAGTTGCTCAAGATTTCAAAACCCAGTATGCAGCACCCATTCTTGTCAACACCTCCTTCCCTCGCCAGGCACCCACTTCTACACTCCTGTTTGTGCCCATCAAGGTCTCCTTATCTTCCTTGGTCTCCCATTTGGCACTTCTGTTGCTTGCTCTAAAAGACATTCTCTCAAGTGGGCCCTTCCTCATACCTCTTCTCTATTGACCCATTACATGACAGGAAAGTCTCCTCCATGCTCCCAGATATTTTTTGTCTAAAAAAAAGGAAAAAAAGAAAATCTAGACTTGCTTTTTCCTTTAAAATATGAATTATTATCTTAACTGTACAAACGTCTGGAGTACAGTACAATAACTGGATGCATCTATACAGTGTGTAATGATCAAATCGGGGTACTTTCCATCTCTTTCAACATTTTAAAAATCATTTGATTGCTACTTAATAGTTATGTGTTTTTATAGGGTACAGCATGATGTGCCCATGCAGTATGTACTGATCCAATCAGCACAGTAACATTTCCATCTTATCTTTGTGTTTGGAGTCTTTCTGCTCTCCCCTTCCAGTCACCGTAAAAGAGTTAGTAGGTTATTGTGAAGAGTGGTTCTCCACACACATCCTAGTCTTGTGCTTAGTACTGTAATACTATGGAATCCCACCCACACGAAGACACAGAGCAACAGCACGTCCTTTCTAAGACTGGGTCACTTTTAAAAAATTATTTATTCACTTTACATCCTGATTGCAGTCCCCCTCCCACCCTTACAAAAACCTCCTGCCATTACCCACTCCCTGTCTCCTCAGAGCAGGGGAGGCTCCCTTGGGTAGCACCTTACCCTTGGGGCATTCAGTCCCGGCAGGACTGAGAACAACCTCTCCCACTGAGGTGACTGGGTCACTTCTAGGAAAGGCTATGTCTTCCCTCCTTTGTTTCCTCTACTCACTCTCCTGTTCTCTCCCCCTTCCCTACTTCTGCTGCTTGCTCTCTGATATCAGTCAGCTGCCCCAATAAAGAAGTACCTGCTGTATACACTAAAGGCAACCTTCTAGCCAGAAGTCAAAAACTGCTTACAGCACCTACTAAGTCCCTACCCCCACCTACTAAGTCTAGATGACCTCAGCCTGGGAAGGTCCTTCTACCACTTCCATGACAGGAGCCCAGAAGACACATGTGGTATTTTGAATGAAAATGGCCCCCCAAAACTCATAGGGGATGGCATTATTGGAAGTGTAGTAATGATTGTATGGCCTTGTTGAATGAAGCATGGTGGCTGGGAGGAGAGGATTTGAGATTTTAGAAGCTCAAGCCAAGCCCCCTGTCACTCTCCCTGCTCCCTACCGATCAGCTGCCTCTCCAGCACCATGTCTGCCTGCGTGCTGCCACACTTCCTGTCTCAACTACAGTGGACTAAACCTCTGAACCTGTAAGCCAGTCACAATAAAACATTTCCTTTATAAGAGTTGCTGTGATCGTGGTGCTTCTTTATAGCAGTAACACTGATTGAGACACCATGCCTGACTCATAGCCTTCAGAAACAAGAGTCCAGTCCAAGAGTGCCCCTGGACTTATTCATTTAACTGGGCTATCGGGTGTCCACGTCCCTGCTATGGACTTGAAATATACCAAAGAAATAAAGAAACGAACAAGGTAGGCCTGGCTTTGTGTTAGGAGTTGGTTAGAGTGGATGAAGTTGGCGTTGATATTTTGAGTGTGAGACGCCAAAAGTCTAATGGACATTCTGAAATAGCCTAACTGTTCACAGGATAGTGGGAAAAATAGTTTGCAGAAAAGTATGAACATCATATATTTTAACACACTCACTTTCATGAGTACACTATACCAGAAACACAAACATGTTTGTGTCTTCGCATGGTGTTAGTATTTATTCAATAACAATAAACTCACAAGGTTCAGTCATTTCAGTGGCAATAGTCTGCCTGATTATCCCACCTACCTTGATAACCTGGCTGAAGAGAATGCAGCCTCTTTTACCCCAGTCTTGGTTACTAACACTAACTCCATCCCAGAGCCGACAGTAAATATATCTATAAGCCCATGTGCACATATATGGTTAAAGGGAATGCAACAGAGTCCAAAATGTTCCCGAAGTGGCTGAGTGAGTCTGTATTGAGACAATAATAGACCACACCCATGCCGAGAGGAAGCTGCTACTGGAGCTGCTGGAGTCAAGACTTGAGAGTAGAGCCTCAGAGTCCAGTTGCAAGGCTGAAAGGGGCTTTAAGAGCAGGCAGCAGAGCACTCAGGACCATGTACTAAACCTTCCTTCTCACCAACTCAGGCACAAAGTAGACAGATGGGCAGTTGAGTGGGCCATGTCAACCATGGGGGTCCTGACCCGAAGCCCCAGGGACAGTTGAGAGTTTTCTTCTTGTCTGTCTTTGGTACAAACACCAGACACTCAGTGGTAAATTGCTGTGGGGCTATGACATCATAGTCTTAGGAGTCCATTAGTTTATGGGATCCTAGGAAGGGAATTGCCGTCTTTCCTCTGGTGTGCCTAATATTTGGGGGGGAGGGGAGTGTTCTCACAGTTGCAAGTCACCACAATAAATTTGTAGGGTGTCTTCCTTCTACTCCCAGGAAGAAGTCCCTTATTAGTCTGTGCTGGTTGGGTGGTGCCTGACCCTGTGGTCTGTAGGTACACCCAAGGGTACAGTCCACCTCTTCTTCAAAGTGGACCCAAAGATGCTTATAAAATGCAGTCACTGAACACAAGGCACAGCCTACAAAAAGCCATGCTCACACAACCTAGAGTAGCTCAGAGCATGCGTGCTCATGCACACAGATACACATTCAACTGCAGAGTACACACTGCATGTCTGCATGATCACACACAGGTCAACAGTGAGTCACATCAGACCATGAAACGGTCTTTCGAGATTGTAACAGAGGCCTGGCAAGGTGGTTCAGTGGGCGAAGGCACTTGCTGCCAAGCCTAACACAAGTGTAACAGTGTGAGCTCCATCCCAGGAGTCCCCCGGTAGGAAGAGAGAACTGGCTTTAGTAAGTTGCCCTATGAATCCCACACGAACACCGTGACATGTGTGCACCTGAGATACACTCCAAATAAGTAATCTTAAATCAAAGATGGCAACGGGGCTGGACAATCTGTCTCCTCGTGACATGACAGTATGTGATCCAAGTGCAGTTGCTCACAGCGTGGGGACCAGTCTGCTGCAGGCAGTCCTGTGGAAGTCCAGCGCATGCATTTGTGCACAGCACACAGCACTTGAGACAATAAGAAACGTTTTGGTTACAGGGTAGTTACAGTTCTTACTGACACAGTGCACAGGCCGTGTGAGCAGCAGCCTCGTGCATCTGGTGTCTACTCTTGAATGGACCTCTGTATCTCTTGCCTCTTGCTTTGTGTAAGTGCCTTCCAGCCACAGCCTTTCTCGGGTTACAACCCTGCTGTTGAGTGATTCACGGCTGGGCACCAAATGCTGTACACTTTAGAGTGGTTGCTTTACAAAGGGCATTTCCTATTAGTCAGCTATATTTCCTACCACCAGTAGAACAAGTCATAAACGTTCGTCAACTTTTGGGTTCTTTTGGGAAGTCAGTACTGAGGATTGAGTCTGGGGCCCTGCAAATTCAAAGCAAACACTCTACCGTAGACACCCACTCCTATCCTTAACTTATTCAGAAGAAGTAGATAAGGATCTCCCGTGGCCTTAAAAGTGAGCATCACGGAAGAGTTAATGAAGCAATGGGGTGGAAGAGATAACCCAGAGGAAAGGGAGGTCAGAGGCCAGTGGTCATTGTAAGTAAGGTCTTGGTGTTGTTTCTATAGCCATGGATCTGGATGAGTAAGAGAAACAGTGCTTTGTTCTGACTGCCAAAGGCATGGCAGCCTCAGAGACTCCAAACTGCATCTTCAACATTTCCATCAAACTCTTACATCTTCCCGGCCCAACCTGTTTGTCTCACATCTATTGGGAATCCAGTTTTTTCCTATCCTTGATGTTGTCTCCATACAAAAGCTACAGTTCTACACCATAAATGTTTTGAACATCCTCTTATCCAGCCATGCATGAAACCATGAACTAACCACACAAATCTGCCCTTAGTATGTCTCCACCTAGAAGAGGTTGATACTGTCACTACCCTACAGGGAGCTGGTGTTTTAGCTCCAGGATAGCCACTAAGTTCTGCTTGGGAATCAGTTCGCCAGGGCTACACAGCTGTCAGACATATAGTACCTTTTCGAGCTGTTGTATATGTTTGACTTAAACACCCATCATCATGTATTTGTCTCGGATATCTCATTGACTTAAACACCCATCATCATGTATTTGTCTCGGATATCTCAAAGGCTGCTCTTCTGCTTTGAAAGCAGACTGTATTTATTTGTAGAGGCTAGTTAGACTCCCATTGGTGACATGAGCTCCTGTTGCAATGTATGACTTGGATGAAGGCTTGGAGAGTGATGGGTTAGTGTCACAGGGATTTAGTGCTTGTTTTAAGGGAATTCCCAAAGTACAACCAGAGACAGGGTTCAAGTCAGACTGCTTCGGGGAGTACAGGGGCTCTTTCTGCAAGAGGCTTAGAACCCTAAACCTCTCCAGCTAAAGAAGTCATCTCCAAGACCAATGAATGGTTAACTAGCAAGTTAAACATTGCTATTTTTTTTTCCGGAGCTGGGGACCAAACCCAGGGCCTTGCGCTTGCTAGGCAAGCGCTCTATCACTGAGCTAAATCCCCAACCAACATTGCTATTTCTTAACAACGTCCTGTTCTCCTGTTTGAGGGGCACTTGCATACTTTCATTTTCCCCACCCCTTTCTTCCTTGAGTAGAGCTGATTGGCTGTTGGGACCTATGGGCTGTAACAACATAGAAAAGCTCACTGAGCTCCAGGCCTTTCTCCGATAAGGGGAGACGGGGAGGCTTCTTGTAGAGATGACAGTCATAAGAGCCAAGTGCCCCGAAAAGGTGGAGTCACACTGGGGACAGGTGACTCACCTGTCATTGCATCATATCCTGGTGCAGTGGTTTGAATGCTGTCCTCAAGAGATCCATGTGATAGAAATGAAATTCCCAATGTAGAGGTGTGAGCCAGGGCCCAGTCAGAGGCGTTTAGAACCTCTGCTCTCCACACTTACAAAGAGACCAATAGCATTATGAGGTAGGCAAGCATAGAAAAGAGTTGAGCCTGGGGTTATGGTTATGTTTGGTTCAGGGTTATGCTCATCACAATACTTCCCCTTGTAATAAAATACAAGGCAGCTTAGCTCCTTTATCTGTGCATACTACGCACACACAGCCTTCTTCAAATAATTCACTTAACTACCTCAAACCCTCGGAAGGCCAACCTGCTTTGGACACACGTTTATCCATCTCTGAATGGTAGTGTAATTTTTTCAGCCCCTAACAACAATTGAACTGAGATAATTTTTATTTAAATGTATTCCTGCTATATGGGATGAATAGGGGTAGGGGGTAACATTCAAAGAACAGAAAGGTCAGTCCAGCACGAATTGGTTTGAGGTACAGGCACACTAAGGCAAACCATATCCTTCAACTGAGTTTTTAAAGAGCTTTGCATTTCCTATTTACCATCTTGTGTATATGCATAATTGGGTGTGTATATGGTTAAAGTCAGTCATGTTATGGGAAGGTACATGTGCAGTAGGAAAAAATGGATCTGGCCTAGTCTCATCAAAATGGAGGACCATCCAAAGGGCGTCAGTAGTAACCAGTCCTTCTTCCTCTAGAACTTACAGTGTCACCAGGCTGTACCCAGGGCTGGTGAGTACTCCCACTCAGGAGGCCTGTGTCAGTCTTGACAGTCTGTGCCTCTCCAATCTCTACTAGTGCTTTACTCTAAAGTAAATGACAGAAAATGAAGTCACCTTGCTTCTTTGCAAATCCACTTGGGCCCCTCTTTTCAATCCTTTGGGTGTGGATGAGAGGCCAAGAACCTGGAAACACCCACACTCCCATAAGGGGCAATAATTAAAAACGTTTCCGGCAAGGGGTCAGCTTTCCCAAAGTCATGTCCTTCCACCTCCCACCCTGTACCGACATAGCAAGAAGACCCTCACCCAGGGCAGTACTTTGATCCTGGACTTTGCAGCCTCCAGAAGTGAGAAAATAAAGCGCTGAATATTATGAACGGCATTCTCTGGTATTGCTCTATCTGCACAAAAGCATGCTAGTGACCCAGCTTGCCCCAGCTGCTGAAGAATCCATTGTGCAGGCCTAGTGTTGGGCCTAGTGGATTTTTATAATAAGAGAAGCAGGAGAGTGGCTGGCCTATATCCAGCAGTACCATGACTCTACATGCTGGACTTGAACCTGGCTTGATCCAGGGCTGTGCAATTGTTTTGCTGAAGGGATTGGTTTCAATCCTAAGCTGTCTGCCGAATGATCAAATGTCACTCTATATTGTAGCCTACATAATCCAGGGTCACGGTGTCAGGTCTGCTCAGGTCGTTTTCAGATTTTTAAATTGTTTTTAAAGTGTGAAGGGGATAGTGTGGGTAGTGTGCATGCAGAGGTCAGAGGACAGCTATGTGGAAGCACTCTTCTCTTCCACCATTACGCGGGTTCTGGGGACTGAACTCAGGTACACATTTGCATGTCAAGCACCTTTACGCACAGAACCATCATGCCAGCTGCATGTCCTTACAGTAAGTGAATGAGAATGGGTCAGATGAAATGTCACTGGGCACAAAGGTGTGTGTTTGCAGGGGTTTTCTTTGTTTAACTTCTAAAAGTAAAAGATTGACTTTGCCAATAATTGGTCAGTGGGACTGGGGATACAGCTCAGTGGGTAACTTGCTTGCTGTGCAAGCATGAGGATCTGAGTTCAGATCTAGACAGGTGTGTCAGCCTGCCTGTAATCTCAGTGCTTAGAAGGCTGGATGAAGGATCCCTACAACAAGCTGGCTAGCTGGACTATCCAGACCGGTGAGCTCTGAGTTCAACTGAGACTATGCCT
>NC_046156.1:69532891-69682891 GCF_011064425.1 Rattus rattus | reverse complement strand
GTAGATGCCTGAAATGTCAGAGTACCAAACCACACACAGTTTTCCCTGATGTCCGGCGGCCCTGTGTCAATGCCAGAGCTACTCACTCCTTCCATGCTTTGGACCCTGTGATCTAACTCCTTGGCAATGGGTGCTCATGTGCTTTGTGGCCACCATTAAACAGAATGTGTGTTATATGGGACAGCAGACAAGTCCCACATTTGTACTGCAGGAGTAGCATAGCCTGGCCCATCATGGTCAGAGCTGGGGACTTTCTTGGACATAGATGAATCAGTGTTGTTTCTTAATCTGCTAAACTGTTCTTCTGACAGGAGTTGAACAGTGTCCTAAAGGTTCCATCTCATGATTTAAAACAACCAAATTAACTATGACCTGGTACTACAGAGCTGCTGACCTTCAACCTCTCTTTTGTCAAGAGTCAAACACCAGCCAACCAGAGCTGCCATGCTTCCGCCCCTCATCTGCACAGCAAGTACCAAAAGGCAGACAGGCAGATTCCACATAAAACCAGCTGCACCTCTACTGTCTGGAGGCACCCAGTTCTTCTACTACCTCAATTCTGCTCCCTAACAGTGCAGCTAACGAACTTGGCTTTTTCTACTCTGTTCTGGTCTGGGTGAATCCATTCACTGCTCACCATGTGGACCCACCATCAGTTGATGCTGAAGGTGAAACAACCAAGAATGGTGTTTGCTGACGAATGGCAGCAGCATAGATGGCCGAGCAACATCCTATGCTCCCATTAGGATGGAGGGGAAAGGGAAAAGCTCACTATGCTACTCAGAACAGTGTGGTGCAGTTTTCTGGAACTTTCCACTTGATGTTTCCTGACTATAGTTGGCCACTGGTCTACAGAGAACACAGAAAAGTCAGACTGTGAATGAAGGGAGACCAGTGTCCCTAGCCACGGGTTTACAGAAAACACAGAAAAGTCAGACTGTGAATAGGGTAAGACCAGTGTCCCCAGCATCTGTATTGTCATCATTTAAAATATTCTGTGGAATGCATCTGTATTATCATCATTTAAAATATTCTGTGGAATGCTTATTTCCAACTCTTTAAATGCTACAGTGACCACACTTTTATATTTGTCATAGGCAGAATGATGACCCTGGGGGCAACACCTCATACCTGGATCCTATGAATATGTGGCTTTGTATAGCAAAGTCAAGGTTAGACTAAGGACTTTGAGCTATTGATGATCCAAGGGAGACCCACTCCAGTCACAGGGTCCTAAAGCAGGAGAGCCTTGCCTTCCTGTGGTCAGAGTAAAAGATGCAGCCACAGAAGCAGAGCTAAATAAAGGCTACCTTGAAGCTCTGAAGAAAGGGTCTGAGGCAGGGGTTGTGGTATGTTGGAAGCTGGAGGAGCCAGGTCAAGCAGCAGAACCTCCAGAGAGGCAAACGACCTGTTGGTTAGGTCCACACTTGCCCTCCTAAAACGGCAATGCTGGTAAAGTCATAAACGGAAGGACTCTGGGCAAACAGGAGGATCCTTACTGTTCTTAGTCACTGTTCTACTGCTGTGAAGAAACACCCTGACCAAGGAAACTCTTATGAAAGAAAGCACGTAATTGAGGTTTGCTTACAGTTTCAGAGGGAGAGTCCATGATCATCATGGCAGGAAGCATGGTGGCACATAGACAGATTCTGGAGCAGTAGCCGAGATCTACATATTGATTAGAAGGCATTCAGAGTATGGTAGGCCTGAAATGGGCTTTTGAAACCTCAAAACCCACCCACAGTGATATACGTCCACCTACATTAGATAAACAAAAGCCTAAATACAGCATTCTGTAGGAATCTCCTAAGGCCAATTTCAGTAGAACCTCCCTTAATTCAACCCCAGGGGATGTAGTTCCCATCCTGAACAGTCTGTATCAGCTCAAAGGCCCCGCCCTGCTGACTGTCAAATAAAATCCACTTGCTTTTCTGCCATTTTGCTTCTCTCTGTCCCCTAACCCTTGGCAAAATCTTTGGTGATGTGGTCTAGTTTGGTACCCTAGCTTACACAGCCAATGCTATGATTTTAGTTCACTGTGATCCAGGTCTGAATCTGGCCCTACAAAACTGCAGAGAAAGCACAACATTTTGTGGGGATGTCTAACAGCAATATAAAATACTAATGCGTAGTCTAAAATGTAATCCTTCTTTGAAATTAAAAAGGTTATTTTTGATCCAACTGTCTAAAGTAAATGAATAACATTTTGATCAAATTCCTCACTACATACTGCCTCAAAATACAGACTTTTTTAAAAATAAAAACCAGGCTGGGGAGGTGGCTCAGTCAGTGAAGTGCTTAGTGTCCAGGCCTAAGTTTCTGAATCAGATGCCCAGCCTCAACACCCACATGAAACGTCCAGCTGCACTGGCCATGCACTCTAATCCCAGTCCCAGGGAGGCAGAGACAGAAAGGTCCATGTGCTTGTGAGCCAGCCATGCTAGTCAAATCAGTAAGTTCAGTTCAGGGTTCATTGAGAGGCACTGACTCCAAAAAGAGGGAAAAAAAAGCGGTGAGTGATTGAAGACACACAGCATTGGCCTCCACGTTGCTTTCACATGCACCAACATATGCCTGTGCACCAACCCACACAAGTGCACGCGCGCGCGCGCGCACACACACACACACACACACACACACACACACACACACACACACAAAGTAAAAAGCACACAATGCACCTCACACATAATCTCTCCCAAAGTCAAAGAACCAATCAACATCAATACCCTCACTTGAAAGTATTTAGAGAGGGATTTACAAAGTTCTTTCCCATGAAATAAAACACCAAAGGGGTAAGAAAAACCTTGACCTTTGCCTCCCTGCGTGTTCTGCAGGGGAACAGAGTTCACAGAATGGACTATCAGAACTGGTGTGTTGGCTGGCTTGTGTGATACTGTCTGAGCATGCCAGCCATGGCTGCTTCCCTCCAGAGAGTCTAAGAAAGGATTTGTGCAGTCCACAAGGCTGGATGTCTTGGCATCCCAACCTAGAGTTGAAGGCCTGGAGGATGTCTGGAGAGCTGCTTGTCTCCAGTCCGTGTTGGAAGACCAAAGAACACGGGTTCTGATACCAGCCAAGGAAAGCAGTAGACCTGAAGGCAAACAGGCACAAGGCACGGCTTGTGCCTGATCCCACCTTTCACCTGGCTGCAACCATTGGCACACATTGCCACAAGGTATGCCTCCATTGTGGTAGCTCCTTCTAGTTCAATAACTTCATCAAGAAAACCACTTGCAGGTGTTCCTACCGTCTTATCTCTTAGCTGATTCTAGAGCCTGCCAAGCTGACAGCCAAGATCACCCCTCCCAGCCCTCCTGAAGTCCTGCCAACACTTAGAATTAGCCAAATACTGTGAGACACCATTGGAATTCACTCCTTAGTATTTCCTCCATCACACATTGGCTATGTTGTATGTCTCATATTCAGGAAATCTAAAATAAGAAAAGTGATTACCTCTTAATAGGCCATACTTCTCTGGTTACACATACACAAACATATCGCTAGAAATAGATAAAAAGATTAGTTCTTTTTCTTGTTTAAGAATAGTTTTATATATCGCTTCCCTCATTGGTTTTTGCTTACTTTGCCTTTCATTTTTTGAACAAAGAATACGGAACAGGGTTTCATTCAACAGTATCGACAGGCAAACAAGACTATGGAAAGGTTGGAGACGTTATGTGGACTCTGTAGGACACAGGAAGTCTCCATATGAAATTCTGAGAGGCTATCGGTCTACTGGCTTTCTCTTGAGTTCCTAGGAATCATCAGGGGACAGCAAGACCTTGACAGCCACACAGCGCAGATCCACATGAAGGTATGGAGTAATGAAAACGGGCCAAGCTGATGGATGTCAGAAAGACAAATGCTGCACTGAGATTCCTGCCTAAGCTCACCCGCAATTCATCCCACTTAGGGAACCAAGGCTAAGCCATCATTTTAATAGAGAAATCTAAGTGAGTTCTTCACCTTTTTCTCATAAGCTTTTGAAAGACATCGAGTAGATCCAGTTCTTGTCTGAAAGTCTCTGTCCAACATCATGTAGGACATGTGAAAGCCCGATGTCTGGAGAGTGGGGCACTTCCTGGTCTCAGCACATGCAGCTTACAGGAGGCAGTGTCTTCCCAGCTTTCCCTATCCAGAGTCCATGTGCCAAGTCTCAGTTTCATTCTTTACATTACAGAGACCCACCTCGTTATTGGTTGGATCTAAATAACGAGAATGCAGCTTCTAAATGGGAAAGGGGCTGGATTGGTTGTCTCTTTAACCAGAATCATGGGGGGGAAAGCTGTAGCAGCTACATAATTGGCAGCAAATTAAAATGAGCACTCTTGGCTGGCTGTGGTGACACAGGTCTCTTGGTTTCAGCTACTTGAGTGAATAGGCAGGAGGCTTGCAAATGCAAGGCCAGCCGGGGTAGTTTAGTGAGAACTATCTCAAAATGAAAAATACAAATGGACTCAGGGCAGGTGTGACTAAGTTCAATTCCCACAGCCAGAAACCCAAAACAAACACCTAACATGTGTGTGTATAAAATAAATTACTCCTGTATTTGTTTTAATTATAGAATGCTGCAAGTCTTTTTGAAAATTAGCTGTAATAACAATGAGCCAATGCAAAAGTTTTGATACACATATCAATATTTTCCTTGGAAGCCAGAAGTTAGGACACCCAACATACAAGATGGGCCGAATCTGAAAGCCTACCAGGCAGGTAAAAAATCTCCTGCCTCGACCATGAAACCCAGAAGCAATGTAGGCTAATTGTCATTCGTTGCTGTGCAGAATTTGAAAGTCCCTGTTGCTATAGACGTGACACTTTTGGGATGGAGGACTTGGAGTCATCACTCTAGCACTGGTCTGGAAGCTCATTCTTGAGGAGTGGCTCTGGTAGTAACAGAAAGTGCTGTGCAAGCTGCTGAGGAGAAGCTTGTAGCCTATCAATCACAATGACTGGATTGGCAACATAGTGCAACAGTGTCGCTTTGTCTTGGGAGTCACCAACAGCTGTCTAGTTGGACTTGAGGGTTCATAAGCAGATAGGAAATGAAGCTGGATAATGTAGTGGCTGAAGAGACCCCAGAGGAGAAGCTACTACAGTCACTTGCCTAACGCTGAATGATTCCTAACTGGCTTCTAAATACTGTGCAGTCTTAGATGCAGGTAATGTTCACCATTTACCAAAGAAGCTTCCTTTTGTAGCAGGAAATCTTTGGAAAAACAAAACAAAACAAAAGCCACTAGTCAAAATGTAGAGAACTGAGCACAAGGTATTTGGCTCTAATTGATACATCTTAAACACAGCCACCACACCCAAGGTTCAGGGAACGTTGCAGCAGAAGAAGCTGAGTAGCTGTAGGAGTCGGGACCAGGAAGTGTGTGGTGAGGTTTAGTCTAGCGTTGACAGGGAAGCCTCGGCCATGAGACCTTGGCAGCATGGCTGCCTCGAGAGCTGGGCAACTCAACACCTGTTGACACCCCTTCAGGTGGGGAACATCTCACTGGGCACCACCTGTAGATGAAGGGCTACAAGCAGTTATAACAACTATGGAGAGAGGGAGAATTAGCCTTCCCCAGGGACCAGCACCCTGACTGATTACCCAATACCAAGTGGTCAGCCCTAGAAACACATACAGGGAGGCAATACTGAATAGATTCAGCACGTTGTATTGATGTGTTTGTTATACACACACTTAACAACCATAGTTAGAGGAGGCTCCATGAATTGGGAAGGGTACACAGGAGAGACAAAAGGGAGGAAGGGAAGGCAGAAAATTATATGATTTTATTTACTTAATTCAATTAAAATAACTCACTATAGAAGTCTGCCTCAGCCAAAGCTGGGATCTGGTATTTAACCTGGCCTGGTTCCTTTAAAGGATGCAGTGACTGCATCACGCACTGACAGCAGCTGGGGGGCTTGGTGCATCTCAATAGTCTGTTAGTGCTTATGGAGCTCTGAAGCATGCTGTGCTATTATCCCCATTTTACAGAGGAAGACATGGGTTCAGAGAGGTCATAGGTGAGCTGCAGTTAGGGCAGGCAGGAGGGCAGAAAGAAGAAAGGCCAGGTCTCCTCCTCCCACAGGTGACTCGAGCTCCCCCTGCTGTTGCTGGGTCTACACCCACAGACTCTTTAAAGTGCACTGGTATTGTAGTCCACAGTGACTTTTCCATGCCTAGGTCCCTGTGACTGTGGGTACTCCCTTCTCTTCAGTGGCTCTACCACATGGACCCAGACCTCAGCACAATTCTACATCCTCCCCTAGTTCCCATCTACCACCCTTCACTCGGACCACAACAGCCAACTTCGGGTTTTCAAATGTGGGTGAACATTGGTTTCTTTCTGCATTCAGGAAAACCCACTCTTCTTTTGGTTCCTAAGGCATTCATGAAGGTGGCCTTCCATGTCCTTCATTGTGACCCCCAGAACCATAAGCCCAGCTACACCACCGGCCTGCCTCAGGCCCCTTGTCCCCATTGTGTCCCCATTGTGAACCTTTGCCCACAGATGCCAGCTTTCTTGTGGTCAAATTTTTACCTCAAATGTCCCTGAGACACCCTGATCACTTCAAAGGACCTGCTGCCCATTCCCCCATCCCAGCCTGTCTCTTAGCAATCCTCAGGGCACTTAGCATCTCAGGAAATCCCTGAGGCTGCTTTTTTCAGCAGTACATCCGGACGGCATCTTACTCTTTGCTAAGACTGTCTGTCCCGTCTGCAGTACTGAGACAGCTCCCAGCTCTGAGAAACTGCTTAGCAAATATTAAATAAATGCTAACTAATTCCATGTTTCTTTGGTCTTAAAGTTAAAGATAACATTCCAGTAAAAGTGAAAATTTTTATTTTGTGTGGATAATGGAAAAAAAAGTGCCTTCTCACTTTCCCAGTGGGTAACTGAGATAATGCTAGCTTTGATGTAGCATTTGACGTAGCAGTTCTGAAGTGCACTACCACCTCTGTCTCATAGAAGCCAAGTGTGAATCTGACACTGTGAAGGCTTTGGGGCTCTTCCTCTACCCCACGGTGCTTTTACTGTGGTGGACAAAGCACAAAAGTCACCATTTATAACCGTTTTAACTGCGTTTTAGTTCATGGCACGGTTTGTTCCCAGGGCAGAGTAACCGTTATCCACCTGCAGAATCTGCCATCTCTAACAAGGACTCTGCCATTCAAGGCTAATGCCCTACTCCCAAGAAGTGACTTCTGCTGTCAATCACCTGTCTGTCCTCAGGCAGACCCGGCCAGCATTTACCTGGCTCTGCCATTTACCATGCTGTTTTCAAAGCCCACCCTCCCGCTGCCGCGCATTCCAGTCCTGTTAGACAGGGTGGCATTCCATTTCTTGGATGTACCACTGTTTATAACCTGTCAAGAAACCTGTGCTATTTCTTCTCTTTGGTTTTTATGAATAGCAACAGGAACATGGCTGTTAAGGTATCTAACTCCTTGTCTTTTGTTCTATAGAAGCAAAATTTAAAAATAATACATTAATATTGCTCAATCCTGGAGGGTCTGCTTCACCCACACCAGGACTCTGACTTGGTGATGAGGGCTCCCCAGAACTATATGCCCAGAAGGTTTTACCTTACCAAAGGGCAACACTGAGCTTACAGGACATCTGTCTCCCTTCAGGGTTCCCACAGTAAAAGGAATAGATCAAACTAACAACTTCAGCTCCCCACCTGAAAACCACCCCAACCTCAACCTCCAATAAAGACAAAGTGTGATATGAAAATAAGAAGTTTTTATTCAAAGTTGAAAATGTTCTCAACGTTTATACTTAGCAACACATGCTGCCACTTCAGAGCAGGCTTCTAATGCTAGTGACAAGCCAATGCTCTGCCACCAGCACCCAACTCCCTGAGGGACCAGTGCTGAGGCAGAAAGTGCCCCACTTCCCAGATGTCCAACCCTGACTGCCTATCAGAGTGGCAAGCACACTGAGGACAAGAGAAGGCATCCCCCAGACCAGAAAGTGAGCCTTTTCCCGGACAGCCCCATCAGGAAGTGATCCCTGCTAGGTGGGCTTTCCTTGCCAGCCTTCATCTCATTGGCTGCAGGGACGGCCCACAAGGTCTTCAAAAGCACTGACTGCCAGAGGCATCGATGGACTCAGTCACACTCTGCAGTACCCCAGGGATACCTGGGACGCTTGGACACAAGCCACAGCCACCCTTCCCAAATGGTAGAAGTTATGATCCGCGGAGGCCAAGTCTGTAAAACTCATTTATGAAGGGTTCAAAAACAAATACCCAGATTGTAAAAAAACAAAAACAAACAAACAAACAAAACATTTATTTTTATATAAAAGTGCCAAAATATCCACCAATGTTGTACTCTATGGCAACGACCAGTTTACGCTAGGAATCAAACACAAGGCCTTTATTCACATTGCTCACACATTCCCACAGTAGCCGGAGTCTCTGGACAAGGGGAAGTTTGCACTGCGGTTTGCTGTGCTAGTCCATATGTCCAGGTTCATGTAGGCACGGAACGGGTTAAACCCCAGGTAGTACTCCTTGCACATGACCTGGTTTTCCATGTGGGTGGAATGCTCTGTGGCAGGACTGACGGGGCAGCAGTTTTCATATGCGTCACTCTGTGGGGCCCAGATGGAACCAAACAGTCCAGACATGGGAGACAGACTTCGGGTGCTTGTGAGGTAGGACTGGAGTGGAGATAAAGACGGAAGAGAGCCAAAGGTTAGAGACCAAGAAGCGGCTTTCCAAAGGCAACACTGAGCCCGAGTGGGCACCCCTGGTCACCAGAGCGCTGTTAAACCCTCCCAAACATTCTGGGTTGTTTGAGGAGGTTACAGTATTTTCATCTGATCTGCTAAGTCTACTTGTGATCTAAAGGGTTCAGTCAAACGTCTCGTGAAGAGATGTGCGGTGTGGATATGAGGAGACACAGTGCTGTGTGGTGTGGACACTGAGGAGACAGTGTGGGTTCTACAGATGGAGCCACAGAGCTCCTCTTTCATCGCCAAACCCACTGAAGGCTGTGGAGGCCACTGAAGGCCCGTGACAGACTTCCTGCCCCCATCTCCACATCACATCCTTCAGAATGTGGCCGCTATTGTATATGAAATCCCACCGGCTCTGCCTGACCTGACTCTATGCTGAAGGGAGCAGAGAACAGGAATAGGAAGCGCTGGAGGAGAGCAGGAAGGGGACACTCACTGGAGAGTTGACGAGACTGGCATGCCCCCAGGCAGCAGGCATGCTGGCTGGAGTGTTCCAGGTAGAGGAGGTGCTGTGGCCAATGAAGTCCGTCTGAACTTTCGAGGAGCAGGGGAAACCATTGGTGTAATTCATGTTTTCTAGAAGGAACGGGAGATGTTCTGAAGTGCTGAATTCTCACCCTTGGATAAAGGTAGCCCTGACCCATGAACCCAGTCTGCATGTTAAGACATACCACTCAGAAGGGCTGATGTGTCTGTACCTGTTCTAACGCATCAAGTTTACTTAGCACGCTAAAGAACTGAACAGTGCCAAAATTCTCACCTACCCTCAATCCCCACACACATTCAGTGCTGGGTGGGATGGAGCCCTTGGGTGTCAGGCACTCTTGGCTACACCACAAGCTCTGCTCCTCTCCATTTTGTTAATTATCAGTTCCCCCAACCTCATCAACCTGCACATGGACCACATGGCCCGATAAAGTACTTGCAAACCAAATACTTCTAGATATCTCCAAGAAAATAGACATAGAGCCTTAATCCTAGGGAGACCGTTGCTATAGCTCCCTCTTGTGTTAGCTGACTGTAATGCAGTGTCCAAAGCAAGAACACTGGGCACATGACTGGGAAGGGAAGGGAAGGGAAGTCCTGGCCTGGCTGTATCCTGCAGTTTCCAGATGGTCAGGCAATTTCCTAACTCTTACGGTGCTTATTACAAGTGTTTTGATGGAGCACATGTGTGCATCCACTATTCCTGCTCCAGGCTGGTTCCCCTCCTGCAGGATTCCCAAGACCCATGGGCAGTCAGGACATGCTGAAGAATGAGCCGCTATCCCATAGGAGAGTCACTTGCTGATAAGTTAGTGCCCCCAGTGTCCAATAGAGAAGCTGCCCCGTTCCAGCTACAGAGACATAAATGACTCAGTTCTACCTATTTTACAGGACTCAGTGGGTTATGGTTACACACAGAAGCTCCCAAGCACCAATCATTCAAAATTGCCTCCTTCGGCGAGCACAAGTGGATCCCAGTAGCAGCCCCCAGCCCCCAAAGGATCTCTCAAGTCTGCTCACTGTTGGCTGCTACGTTAAGCGCACACTTGCTTTGACCTCTGAGAATGAAAGATGCCACTGGCATCGCTCAAGTGCTTTACCTTCTGGAAAGGCATTGTAACCGTTCAGTTCCAGAGGGCAGTACACGCTGGGAAACTGGCCTTCACAGGATGCACTCCAGTCAATGAAACTGCTACAAAAACAGACAAACAAAAATCAAGGGCCGGCTTCAAATACAGGACACCAAGAGATGAAGTAAACACAGAGGAATGGCTCTACCACCCTACCTCCCCATCCACAAATCCCCAGATGAGGGACATAAAGGGTGTGAGCTGTCAAGTCAGAGCCAGAGGCTTATCTTCTTGTCAAGCACATCCACCTACAGGACAGCTGGCTGGGTCAAAGGCAAGCACCTTCCAACTGCATTGTTAGCTATGCACAGAGGCGGGCTGCGGCAGTATGGTGCCAGCACCATGGTGTCTCAGTGTACACCGGTCCTGCTAATCAAATGTCCAGCTGTCCCTCAGAGCACGAGAAGCAGTCAGCTTGAAAGGTGCCCACTATAATCTGTCTGGATGTGCATTATGGGAATAAGTAGGAATACTGTTACAGTGGGCTAAACCAAAGGCCTTCCTTCAGTGGATCCTGTGACACTGACACTTGCCAGGTCCCCTGACTGATAACATAACACTGCATGGCATGCTGACGCACCTCTACTGTGTAACAGAGTTCTGGTATCAGATTTCTACCAGCCTTAGTGTGTAAGTGTGTTCGAGAGAGAGCACAGGAAAGCAAAGCTCTGCCAGGGAGAAGGCAATAGGAGCACGTTTACATTTGTCCCATGTATGAAATCATGCCTTCAGCCTACAGAGGAATGTCAGAAGGGGCTGCCAGCTTCGCTGCCCTGACTTCGTGTTTTTCACAGTGGCTGGTCTGACAGCAGAGTGTAACTCCAGAAGGCAGAAAAGACACAGCGCCCAGCACAGTCCTAGTATCCATGAGGATGCCCTGAGTTCCCACTGCAGCTGCAGGGCTTTAGGCCAAGCAGAGCTGAGTGAGAGCAGTGGAGCCTACCTGTCAGGGATGGAGGTGGGCTCCTCTGACACCCCCGGGGCACCGTTCTCCACTGGGCAGTTGAAGCTGCTGGTCAGACACACTGGCTGCGAAGGCCACAGGCCTCCAGGTGGATACAGACCTGAGGGTTCAAGGAGGTATGTTTAAGTGAGCAGAACACAACATGGCAGAGCCCATGTGGCAATTCCAAGTCTGGTGGTTCTGGCCTCTCTGAGGGAAGGTTCTGTTAAGCTGTGACTGAAGACAGGGAATGAGTCATACGTGTCTGGAAACTCCTGCTAGGCTGGGAAGAGTCTATAAAGGCCCAAAGTGGGTGTGACTGGGTCTCTACAGAGAAGAGCCAGTGATTAAATGGTGTAGGAGGGAGGGAAGGAGGGACTAGAGGCTGACAGGATTGGCACTGTGCTTTGGTGGGAAGCCCTGGATGCTGGGCAGTGGCAGTGCTGGGCACAAGTCCCCATGGCTATGCCGGTTTTACACACTCAGCCAGCAGAGGTACTGGGGCCTGCTGGACTCTCTCTCCAGAGACACTCACTAAGGCAAAGTCTTGGAGCACAGAGACACCAGCGGAGCAGCAGGCAGACACACCTACTGCTGGACAGAGACATGGGCTCCCCTCCTGCCACATCTACATCCATCTTGTTCAGGTGTCTTTCTGGGGCTGCTCAGGACAATCAGCATTGGTACAGCTGGCATAGCCCTTTGTCTGAGACAACTCTCTCTCTAGGGAAACCTGGGTGTCATTCTGTCACACAAGCTGTCAGTCCAGGAAGACTGTGCCTTCGCTGTCAGGCCAACTCTGCACTGCACAGAGCATGTCCAGCTCTTACAAGCAGCAGAAGGAAGTACTATACTTCTGCGGTAGGACCACCACTGCCTGCCAGATGTAGGCTTGGCCATACCACACAGGGTAGAACCAATGTCCACCTGTGGCTGCACCACGAACACACAGCAAGCTCTGGAGAACACTGCTTGCCACCCATCAAGTCTTGGGTTCCCTAAAACCAGGAGTCCATTACGGTCTGCTATCCCTGGTGCCATGGAGGAAGAACAGACAGAATGAAGCTCGTGCCTCTCCATGTTCTGAGACTTGTCTGAGAACATGTTTTCAGACAAGATGTTAACTGCTAAGTAGGAAGAAGATCTCAGGGGCCATCCCACCCTGACAGTCATGTGAGTCTATTAATTCATAACACGTAATGGCACACGGTAAAACGGGGGAGGCAGAAGCAGGACATCTGTCAGGCCGTGACTGATAAGGCAAGTGTTCAGTAAGGATTTCTGGGAGTAAGAAGTCAGGGAGGAGGTGGGGAGCAAGTTGCCAGACTCTGTAGTTTGAGAAGGGGAGGGTGACCAGAATAAGACAGGGGGTCACCAGTGGAATAGAATTGAAGACCCAGAAATGAACCCACACACCTATGGGCACTTGATTTTTGACAAAGGAGCCAAAACCATCCAATGGAAAAAAGATAGCATTTTCAGCAAATGGTGCTGGTTCAACTGGAGGTCAGCATGTAGAAGAATGAAAATCGATCCATGCTTATCACCCTGTACAAAGCTTAAGTCCAAGTGGATCAAGGACCAAGTGACCTCCACATCAAACCAGATACACTCAAACTAACAGAAGAAAAAGTGGAGAAGCATCTCGAACACATGGGCACTGGAGAAAATTTCCTGAACAAAACACACCAATGGCTTATGCTCTAAGATCAAGAATCGACAAATGGGATCTCATACAACTGCAAAGCTTCTGTACGGCAAAGGACACTGTTGTTAGGACAAAACGACAACCAACAGATTGGGTAAAGATCTTTACCAATCCTACAACAGATAGAGGGCTTATATCCAAAATATACAAAAGAACTCAAGAAGTTAGACGCAGGGGAGGCAAATAACCCTAATAAAAATGGGGTTCAGAGCTAAACAAAGAATTCACAGCTGAGGAATGCCGAATGGCTGAGAAACACCTAAAGAAATGTTCAACATCTTTAGTCATAAGGAAATGCAAATCAAAACAACCCTGAGATTTCCCTCACAACAGTGAGAATGGCTAAGATCAAAAACTCAGGTGACAGCAAATGCTGGCGAGGATGTGGAGAAAGAGGAACACTTCTCCATAGTTGGTGGGATTGCAGACTGGTACAATCATTCTGGATATCAGTCTGGAGGTTACTCAGAAAACTGGACATTGAACTACCTGAGGACCCAGCTATACTTCTCTTGGGCATATACCCAAAAGATGCCCCAACATATAACAAAGACACGTGCTCCACTATGTTCATAGCAGCCTTATTTATAATAGCCAGAAGCTGGAGAGAACCCAGATGCCCTTCAATAGAGGAATGGATACAGAAAATATGGTAATCTATACAATGGAATATTACTTAGCTATCAAAAACAATGACTTTATGAAATTCATAGGCAAATGGAGGGAACTGGAAAATATCATCCTGAGTGAGCTAACCCAATCACAGAAAAACACACATGGTATGCACTTACTGATAAGTGGCTATTAGCCCAAATGCTTGAATTACCCTAGATGCACAGAACACATGAAACTCAAGAAGGATGACCAAAATGTGAATGCTTCACTCCTTCTTTAAAAGGGGAACAAGAATACCCTTGTCAGGGAATAGGGAGGCAAAGTTTAGAACAGAGGCAGAAGGAACACCCATTCAGAGAGCCTGCCCCACATGTGGCCCATGCATATACAGCTACCAAACTAGATAAGATGGATGAAGCAAAGAAGTGCAGGCCGACAGGAACCGGATGTAGATCTCTACTGAGAGACTCAGCCAGAATACAGCAAATACATAGGCGAATGCCAGCAGCAAACCACTGAACTGAGAACGGGACCCCCGTTGAAGGAATCAGAGAAAGGACTGGAAGAGCTGAAGGGGCTTGAGACCCCATATGAACAACAATGCCAACCAACCAGAGCTTCCAGGGACTAAGCCACTACCTAAAGACTATACATGGACTGACCCTGGACTCTGACCTCATAGGTAGCAATGAATACCTATGTAATACCTAGTAAGAGCACCAGTGGAAGGGGAAACCCTTGGTCCTGCCAAGACTGAACCCCCAATGAACGTGATTGTTGGGGGAGGGCGGTAATGGGGGAGGATGGGAGGGAAGCCCATATAGAAGGGAGGGGGAGGGTTAGGGAGATGTTTGCCTGGAAACCAGGGAAGGGGAATAACACTCGAAATGTATATAAGAAATACTCAAGTTAATAATGATTAAAAAAAAAAAAAAAAAAAAGACAGTGGGTCACATGTGACACACAAGAAAGAAAAGCCCCAGGATGACTCAGAGTCTGGGGCCTAGGAAATTAGAAAGAGGGAATGGACAACTGGGCACTTGGTGTATAGTAACTGCTAGAATCCAAAGAAAAGGTATTCAACCACAAGTTGGCTATAAGATGGGTTCATAGGTCAGGAGAGAGGCCCAAGCTATATACACAAATCTGAGAGATGTGGGAATTCAAGTTGAGACTTGAAGATTTAAATGTGGAGAAGACTGGCAGAGGAGCTGACCACAGAGAAGAGAGGAGCAGGCACTGAGGCTCAGGCGCTGAAGAACCAGGTTACTCCAGGGTGCTGAGGGAGTGAATGAGGAGCCCACAAGTGAAACAGGTCTATGTGGGACTGAAGACAAGCAGAACCAAGGATGGGCCAATGCAGCCAGGCCAGGGACCTGACTCCTGCTTCAGAGGAGCGGTGGTGGGAAGGTGAGGGCGAGCGAGGACAGAGGGAGCTGCCATCACCAACACAGATTCCTTAAGGAGGCCCCCACCGTTGGCAGAGAAGGGCATCCTGAGGCAGTATATGTCTACTGCTGGGGTCTTAAAGATGGGTGGGGTCAGAGCACACTCATGTCCTGACAGGAAGGACTCATCAGAGACAGCAACTGATGGTGGAGAAGGGACAGGAATGGGCGAGACCCCCAGGACAGAAGGTGGCAGCAGGAGAGAAGCAGATGGCCTTCCATGGCAGGGCAGTGTGGGTGAGGGGAACTTCTGAAGGTCTGGACTTAATCATTAGGACTCAGCCACGGAGTATAAGGGGTGACCAAAAAGAGAGTAATTGTAGATTCTTAGTGGGTAACGACATCTCGAACACACATGTAAACCCAGACTGGGACACCAGGTTTCCCAGAAGTTCTAGCAGACAGAACAAAAGCAGAACACTGATGGAGAGCCAGCTTTTGGTGATGGTGATGGAACCGAGAGCCTTGTGCTGACCAAGCAGGCACTCCTCTGCCGAGCTCTGCTAGTCTTGGGTATCTGGAGTTTATTGTTGTTTCTTAATAAAGGGTAGGACTAACTAAATCCTACCCTCCAGTAGCTCACAGAAATGACAGTAAACCAGTCAAACCATCATCCAAACCTGGGCTTGGCAAAGTAGAAATGCCTAAATTTTGCATTTTCTTTCATTGGAAACATTTGTGTCCTATGGATTAATGACTGGGTCCAGTTCACCAACAATGTGTTTCCATTAATGATCCGACAAGGTCAGAACATTTGCAAGATGGCACAGAGCCTAATCTTTACTCCTTATTCTCCAATGGGTACAAGCTTTTGCCTTGCTGTGTACTCAAGCTGACCTGGAACTCTCCTCCTCCCTGGGCAGCGCTCTGTGTGTCCATGAATTTCTATGCACAGAAACGAGCATGCATGTCAAGCCTAATGCTGCCACGAAAGAAGAAATAAATTCAGGCATGTCCCGCCATGATTCCTGACCCTGACTTGGAAGAGCCCAGAATAAGACAGGATGCCAGAGAAAAGGCAGATACAAGAGAAAGAATGAAAAAGCTGGGAACTGATGGTGAGGAGAGAGCAACTCCTCACTGGAGGCCCTGGCGGTGGGAAGCAGGGTTTCTTCTGGCCATCTCAGTTCCCGCTGTCTTACCCTCCTGCAGGACATGTGGGGAGCTAGTGCTCAGCTCTGCCTCAATCCTGTTCAGGAGCCTGCCTGTCCACCTAAGCTGCTGATGCCCAGTTCCCACATGGTGGGCTGGGGGAGAGGAGGGCCAGGTGAGCAGAGGAAGCCCACTGTCCTGGCTTGCTCCCACCCCGGCTTTGCTTCTCTTGCATTGTTATCTCTGATGGGTAAGTGAACGCAGTGCAGTGGGAGGCTCTGCTGAGAGCTCTGGAACATCTCCGGTCACTGAGGGCGTTCTCACTGATGCAGAATGCTTGGTTGGGGCAACTGATGTCTATCCACAGAGCAGGCACCCTAGTGCCTGCAAACAAAGTCAGGGAGGGCCCCACCTGAGGTGCCTTCTCCAGCTCCCAGCACACAGCTTGACTGATGCCTGCCATAGCATCTCACCTTTCTCTTCTCCAGCATCTGCAGGTGCAGCAGGAAGACCAGGACAGGACTCTGTAAACTCAGACAGTCCATTCACATCTCTGTGGGCAAAGGGAAGAGAGGAAACCATGACTTCCATGCAGGAAATCCAAAAACTGTGTCGCCGAATCTCATTTGAGTTTCACCATAGTCCCTTCAGAAACACAGATATTAAAGAAGCACAAAGCCAGGCAAGAGCTGAGGGATACTACGATGTCTTGCCTGAACATAGCAACTGGACTACTGTGGGGTCAGCTGCAGCTTCTAATATGCCTGTATAGACAGCAGCAGTCGTCCTGCTTGATGGCTTTCTTCCTCTGACAGTTCACAGGGAACTTTCCTGTGTGCTAGTCAAGTCATACACCTGCCTCTCACAAGGCATCCAGGGGACCTGGTGTCGCACCACAGTGCCGTCCTTCATGCTGATGCTGGTCCCTCTCACTTTGAGAGGTACAGCTGGCCCTCAGGCATCACAGGTCCCCACAGGGTGGCCTGAAAGCATCCGGAGGAGGTGCTGCACAACAGCCACCATGGACTGTGGAGTCAGACCTACGAAGGCTGGGTAGGCACTGAAAATCCTCCGTTTTCTCCTGTCATGATACCCAATAAAAAGGCAGTTTGACATATATCACAACTGATGTATATGGAGGATTGGCAAAAGTAGTTCGATAAAAACATTGTCATTTTGCTCTTATTTTGAGACAGGGTTTTGCCACATAAGACTGGCTAATCAATCTGGTCCCTAGTAGTACAAAGCCCAGGCTGCTCAAGATCACGACAATCCTCCGGCCTCAGTCTTCTGAGTGCCAGGATGACAGGCACATGTCCCTATCCATGTTATACGAGGGGTCTGTAGAGTTGGGAGAGTGTGTAGGTCCTAGAACCTACGCGAGAGTAAACTAAGGGGCAACTGTATACCGCTGTATCGCGCTCTCTCATTCAATGCTGAAGGCAGTGTCACGCAAAGAGACTGTAAATGTGTCTCCCAGGCCCTTGGAGGCACCAAACTATCAGTGCTCAGACTGGATGAACTCAAGTCCTACTCAGGGAAGATGGTACCCAGTGTGGCCACATCGTTGAGAAGACAACAAAACCAGAGAAGCCCCACAGGAGCCCTGACCATGGACACTCATTTGAGTTACTAATATAATCAGATCTGGCTTCCCTGACTTTAAAAGGCTTTTCGGTTTCAGCCTATTCAGCTAAGCATGAAGACGCATCTCAGTGACAGGAAAGCAGAAAGCAGAACGTGACAGTGAGGTGGTGAGGAGTGAGGACCCACAATACTCACGTGGAGCTGCAGACGTGCTGTGGGAGGCTCAAGGGGACGGAAGCTTCTGAAGGAGAATCCTGCGGGGAAACACCGTCTCCTGCATCAAAAGCAAGGCGCTATCAGAGCGTGTTGTCTCAGGTCAACTGTGCACATTCCGTGTTCAGGTGCAGACGGTGTTTGTATCAGCCCCTAACGGAGGTCTTACGTTTCATTTTAAACTGACACACATTCACACATTCTTTTAATTGTGGCTTTTGCATATATGTACAGGTGTATGTTCACATGCATGTGGATGGCAGAGGTCAATGTTGATGTCTTCTTCTGTTATTTTCTATCTTGGATTTTGAGACAGGGCCTGTCCTAAAACACAGAGCTAAACAACCTGTGAGCTCCAAGGATCTGCCCTTGCCGACCCTCTAGGGTTTCACCACGCCAGCTTCTATGCTGCAGCCTCCAGACACAATGTAAAGACTGTACTGCCATTCGTCAAATGCCACCCTTTCTCTCCCACAAAACTGCCCTGCAATGTTTTCTAGAAGTTAGTTTTCAACTCAAGCCCCATGTGTGTGCTGCTTGGCAAACTCTTGGTCCTTTTGAGTAAACAGGGTACAAAACTAGTGTGTGAAAACCAGACTGCCTCTAGCCATGAAAATTCTCCTCATCCAACAAAATGCCAAAAACCTGTCCCCCATCTAGTCTGTGTTCCACAAAGGCTGAGATTTTCTCCAAGAAGGGGCTGATCTGTTCACGAGGCTGAGAAAAATCTTTCCTTTTTATATATAGTGCACATTACCAGACAGACACACAGCATGCATCTGTGACACTGAAACCTTAGGATCATCAGGGAAACACTGAAAGGGGAAGTGGAGAACAAGGAAGGAAAGAGAAGATACTGAGGCCCCAGGCTGGAGTCACGGGTGAGCCTCGCCCAGGACTGGTGTCTCAAATCCATCTTTCCCCTCTTGGCATTTGGATTTGAACCCTGAATCTTGCGCATGCTAAGCCATTGAACTATTCCATATCCCTGCTTTTTGTCAGGGTCTTACATTATGGTCTGAAAGTCGTGATCCCTACTAACAGCCTCCCTGAGTGCCAGTGTTGGGCTTCTGTCCAAGGCTGGGTCACCACGCCTGTCTACCAGCTTCTGTTATAGGCATCCAGAATGGAGAGAGCAGGAGATGGGTGGCAAGTGCCCAGGGCTTCTGGGAAATACTGGGGCGCAAGTGTGAACTGCCACTCAGGGCAGCATACAGCATAGGGGAAGGCAAGTATTGCTTTGGACCCTCGTGCATATCCAGACTGGCAGCAGAGACTGGGCTGCAGTGTTCTCAGGGCCCAAAGAGAGCATTCTACACACAGGGGAATCATGGATAAATCATTAATCATTAGCTTTACTGAGGTTCTGCATGTCTCCTTCACTGTGTTGAAAACAACTTCCCAAAATGAACTGCTGATACAGGACTATGAAAAAGAAAAGCTTAAACCAGAATGTTATTTTGAGTTACTGTTTCATCTATACAACCCAAGAACAAACAATTCCCCAATGTTTCTGATGAAATTATGAGCATAAAAAATTAAATAAAAGTACACAAAAAAAGATGATAGTGATTCTGTTCGGAAAAGTGGGTAGATGATCAAGGGTTTTCTTCCCTTTAAAAAAAAAATCTCTCTCTCTCTCTCTCTCTCTCTCTCTCTCTCTTCCTCTCTCTCTCTCTCTCTCTCTCTCTCTCTCTCTCTCTCTCTCTCTCTCTCTGTGTGTGTGTGTGTGTGTGTGTGTGTGAAGACACTGGCTGTCATACCTGATGGCCTCAGTTTAATTCTTGGAGCCCACAGGATGTAAGGAGAGAGCCAACTTCCACAGTTGTCCTCTGACATCCAAAAGAGCAACATGGTGTGTGTATGTATGGGGTGTATGCAAGCACTCAAAACATGCACGGGCACACGCACCGTGCACACAAACACACACAGGCATACACATGCCTACTAACAAATAAATATACTACTACTACAACGACCAAAACTGTAAAACAGTAATCATAGAAAAAAGATATTAATTCTAGGAGACAGGAATACAATCATGACTGATCTCGTCACTAAACTCTCAAAAACAAGGGAGGATATGTGCCAATAACAGGATTACTCTTATTTACAACAGCCAAAAGGGAAAAGCGACCAGCTGCCCACTAATGAACTGCAATCAGCAAACATATTACACATGCATAATGGAATTCATCCATCCTTGACGAGGAAGGGAGTTGACATGCTCTGTAATATAGATGAATCCTGAGGATGTCACTGGGTGAAATCAATCTTTCAGCAAAAAATGATCCTATCTGACCCACATACATATCCAACAGCATAATCCAAAATCATTTCTGTTCCACATAAAGACACTTATACATGGGTCATAATCATCCATGATCTCCAGACGACAACCATACACATTTGACAATCATGCACATCTACAATCATTCATGACTTAATTATTCCAGATATCTGAGCAGTCATATGTTAGGGGCAGAGCAGAAGCGGGTAAGCAGAGCATGGGGTGGGGGTGGGGGTGGGGCAAGAGCTACTACTGAACGGCAGAGTCTCGGTTTGGAAGGATGGAAAGCGTTGGTGGTGATGGCTATACAGTATGAATCAACTGCTTTATGCCACTACTCTGTACAGTTAAAATGGTTAAAAAGCAGTCAGTTCTGTGAAACACTTTATACAATAAACAAGATCCACAATTGTTCAGGTCTTTGAAGTGTTTCAAAGACAGAAATGAGACAGTACCAGTAACGATGGAGATTAGGAGAAAGGAAGAGAGCTAAGCAGACAGCCGGAGGGAAGCAAGGCAAGCCTGCAAGTCACAGAGCATCCGCTCCATCCTCTAAAAGGTACCCCTGCACTGGCTGCAAGCAGGATAGGGGCCTCTGACTCACCAGGTGGCAGGAACTGCTGTCTGTCCACCACTGGCTTCCTGTCACAGTCAGAGCTGCTACTGCTCCAGCTGTCCCGGCTGCCCCGGCTGGCCCGCACACTGCCAGAGGAGCTGCCACAGTCAGAGCTAGAGTCCGAGCAAAACTTGTCTGCACACTTCTTCTCAGACTTCTGGTAGGAACTGTCTGGAGAAGCAGAAGAGGGGTTCTGCTGCACCAAGGCAGTTCCCACTCGTGCCGTTGGGAGCAAGTGGAGAAGGAGTAAGGAGGACAGGGTATGTTCACAGTCGCCACCTCTGCTCAGCTAGTGAAAAATGACCACAGGACTTGAGGGAGCAGCAGGGCACAAGCTAAGTCTGGTTTGCCTACAGACAGACAGCAGGACAAGGTAGAACCTTCAGCCAAGAATGGCTCCAAGGTTCTGTGGAGCTCAGCAGAGGAACATTTGCCTAGCATGGGATTTGAGCCTCAAACTGCAAAACAGACTGAATTACACACAAATGGTTTTAGAACAGAAGTTTTATCAAGAAAATTGAGTCTATTTTATAGATAGATGAGAGACTTATAATGCCCCCTGTATTATTATAATGTTTATTCCAGGTTTTAGTAGATTGCTGATTACTGATGCCGAATTAAGACTGGAGAGCAACACCCATCTTTCAAGGGGATCACTAAGAAAGAAGGATAGAGGCCGTTGCCTTGGTGTCCACTGTGCACAGTGGAGCTAGTATGTGGGTGTGTGAGTGTGGACCGGATCACAGATTATCCTCCAACTGGCACCCTCAGTGGTCTCCTAACCCTTCTCCTATACTGGCTCTGGCATTAGTGTCCCCACAGCTCCCACTCCTGGGGCCCTACCCAACAGACCCCTGGTGTACCAGCAGTCTGATCCAGAAACTGAAGAGCCATGCAGAAATCACCAATTCCAAAGTGGGACACCCTTCCTTACATGGCTCTGTCTGCTCTTTCCCCAAGGGGCCCTGCCTGAGGCCGGTGCACACTGGTCCTGTATGCACAGAGACAGGTGAGGAGGGACAGAGCTCAGGGATACCGGCCATGTTCAGGCTAAAATGGGCATGTGCTTTCTGACCTAACCCTGACAACTTTCTGTTGGAGTTGCCAACGGGCTATGTGGCCTGGAAAACAACAGCTGAAATGACATTTCTTGAAAGCTTTAAGAACAGATCACAAGGACACCACTGATAGCTCTGTGCTACATACCCTCCTCTCTCCGAACAGGGGAGTCGCCCACGATTTCCATGCCAGCTTTACACGTCTCCCCAGTGCTGTCCTGTGCACACCAGCTTCTGACGTCACTGCAGACAAGCCTCTGTTCGCTCTGTTCAGAAGGCCTGGGAGAGCTGTGAGAAAGATCACATCTCTATCTCATTACACAGACACACTTTCTGCTGGAGATAGGTCAGGTAATAATCACAACCTGAGGCCTCCTCTCTGAGTCCTGTCAGAGGATGAGCAAGAGAGGCCCACCACATGTCACTGTGTGCACACACTAATACATTCTTTTTTATTTAAAGAAAATGTATAGAAGCACCCTGTGAGAAATGAAACAGTTCTCTTCACAGGTCATGGCAGTGCCTGTGTGAGGCGTATGGGATGACGAGAAAGTAGCACAGACATGGGAGATGCAGAGCAGGATGTCATTGGCTTCTGATCAAGGCAGAAAGATGAGGACAAAAGAGGTAACCAGAGATACAGTCCAGCAGCGCCTGCCTATGTCTTCCATGTTCTCAGTTATGAGCAGACACAGAGTACTTACTAGTTACTTTTAAACAATTTGATTATTTGCAGGGATCTCAGAAATATGCTTTAAAAGGTTTTCTAGGGTTACTTGGTGAAGTTGTACTCTTATGTTCCTATTTAGGAAATTATAGTACGTTAAGTGCTGAGTATAATTTATGAAAAAAAATATAGGAGAATACAAAAAGGCCCAATGTTCCCTATATACAGAATACTGCACTCCAATTGTCAAATAAATAACCATATATGATGTGGTATGTAACATGTTTATTTCCAACTGACTGTCTTCCTGGAATGCAGACTAGGACCCAGGGAGAGCTTTGGCAATGCTGAACCATGGGGTATGAGCTCCATGTCATCCTCCTCCAGTGCTGAGCTCACTGGTGACAGCCTTCCTGGGTGCTCTGAGCCCTCAGAATGATCACTGATAGCACAATGGAACCGCATACCCGCTCGAATGTGCAAGGCTAGAGGACCTTACAAACAGCACGCTGGAGCACCTAGCCAAGTTCACAAGGTGGTGCCTCTGGGTGCCAGGACTGAAAAGAAAAGCCTGCACAAGGGAGAGGGAGGCGGCTGCCTTGGCTTTCATGCTGTTTAGAGACTGCTGAGGGCAGGTGACAGACTTTGGAATGGAGTGTTCTGTAGAAAACTGGGGCACTGCGAAGGGGTATCCTGCAGATAAGGGAGAACTGAGGAACTGGGAAAGCCTAATTGTAGATAAGCAAAGGAAGGAGAACACGTCTGTTGGAGGCTCCAACACATGTGTGCAGTGTGCTGGGAATCAAAGATGAAAAACCAGAACGCGAAGGCCACTTTGTGGGATGTAGAGTCAGAATGAATGTACACACTGCTGATCTGGTTTAAAAAAAAATCTTCGAGCTGAGAAACTGACAGTAGAGTAGATTTAGGGATTACCCCTGGAATCCCAGCAACACAGAACTTCCACAAACACTGTTTAGTCCCCTACCCACTCCAGATAAAGAAATGCAAGTCCAAGAAGACAGTGTCTCCATACAGCAGGGTTTCTAAGGCACCCAGCCTCATAGGGAGCATGTTATAAGGGACCGCTTAGGTCTTTTCTGTAAAATCTCCCATAGCTTTTAGCATTTTATAAGAGACAGATAAAAATAGAAGTCTTAAAAGGTCACATTACAGTATTTTAAGAAGTAAAATTACAATGAGAAACTCTGATTCAGCAAATACATTTCAGTGTGCACACAGCACCGCCCTGTGCTGTGCGCCCACTCAAGCCTACAGACAGATGACTATGAAATGGAGACCTGGGTTGAACTGGGAAGGGACTGCAGGAGTGGCATACCTGGGGGCCTGGACAGAGGCCCTTTTCTTGTGTTTTTTACATGTTCGAGTTTTATTCCAATTGAGGGTTTGTGTGTTTCCTTCTCTTTTCTCCTGAAGCTTCCTCTTCCTGTGGGGATCGTCCTGCTGAAGAGGAAAGAGGGCACAATTGGACACCATCTGACGAGAAATGCACAACCGCCTTTGTTAACTCTATCTGCATCTAGGACAGCTCAGCTCTGGAGACCCGAGAAGGGCCTTTCTCTGTCTCTGCTTACTGGGGTTTGGCAGACAGAAGAAAAGGTAAAACTGTTGCTTACAAAACCCCCAAGGGGTTGAGAGGGGAAAGATCTGCCAATGATACACAGGCGGCTGTGGTAAACCTCCTGCCTCCACTTGGATGTTTGGTGCCTGTAACTCATTGAATCAACTGCTCAGCAAAATCAGAACCCCGGAAGGCACAAGCTGTGTCTCTACTCTAACTCATTAGGGATCAACTTTTTGTGAACATCCAGACCACCAGAGAATGTTCCACACTAGGGGCAGCTTTCTGGTTAAAGCATCTTCCCCATCTTCTAGGGTGTGCACCGTCTCTGCCACCCCCTCCCTCGCCCCAGAGACTCAGGTTTAACAGCACTCCTGCAGCTCGGAAGGATTTGCCGCCTCCATGGACTTCTCAGGTTTGAGAGACTCACAAATACAAAGGTGTCCCCGTGACCAGAGGTATTCCGGGACCAGAACTTTTCTATTGGTTAAGACTTCTTTCATGGGGCTGGGGATTTGGCTCAGTGGTAGAGCCCTTGCCTAGGAAGCACAAGGCCCTGGGTTCGGTCCCCAGCTCCGAAAAAAAGAACCAAAAAAAAAAAAAAAAAAAGACTTCTTTCATGAAAAAAAGCAGATTAGCTCATTTCACCATCCTTTGCAGAATGGTGGCCCAGAAATCAGAGCAAGAACCTTTGGCAAGCTAACAGACATTTGGCTAAGGGGAGTTGGAAGGAGAAAGAACAGCTTAAGTGTTCAGGTCCCTGCTTGTCCTAAGTCCAGGACATCAGCACCTCCTGCATGTGCAACATGAAAAGGAGCCCTAGAGACGGCGGCATGGAGCTTCATTCACACAGGCAGTGGGACCAGGGAGTTTTGCTTTCCTTTTTATATTCTTTTAGTCCTCCTAATATTAAGTGATTTTTTAAAACTTTAAATGTATTTTAAAATATTGTAAGTCCAACACAGAAAGACCTGTTCTCCAGGGCATTAGTCTGAGGGTAAACAGGCACAGGCTCGGGCAGGACAATGGCTCCCATGCACTCACTGGGTTACTGTTTTCCACTAACTGCTGCTTGAGGTGCTTTGTCTATGTCCTTCCCCACTGGGCCCACCTTGTCTATAAGGGCCAGCAAAGGCTTGTCCACCCAAGCCTTGCTGTCTAAGAACAAGCACAGGTTAAGGGATGGTCCTGGCCAGGGGTCACTAATATTTGCCTGCCTTTCTGAAGCCAGTATGGTTTAACTGTCAGCCTGCACAAGCAGCAGGATGGATACCTATCTCTAGGATAGCTGAGTGGGAGGGCGGGGAGTCTAAAGCATAATGTCTATGGGGATGAGGAGGCAAAGGGAATGCAGGCTCAGGGGACTCGGCCAAGTGAGAGGTTTGAGAAGCAGAGTCCATGAGCCACTTGCTAGGGGAAAGGTTAAGGGCACAAACAGGAAAGTCAAAGAACAGAGGGACCTCTGACTTGGGAAGCGAGAGCTAAGCAACTAACAGCAGAGAGGGGCTCCAGAGTCAGCAGCAAGCAGCTGCTGTACAAATGGGCAAGGAATCCAGCAGGGAACCAAGAGCAAGAGGAAGCCAGGGCTGACTGCTCTGCTGAAAAGGGTCTCCTGAGGAGGCGGGCAAGCCGGGAAAGGGCCACGTGGATGCACAAGTGTCTGTGAGCCTAAACCTTGCTCCTTGGTCTCCATATTCATTACTGAACTACTCCATGAGCTCCCTGGGAGAGGTGGGGATTAATGGAAGTCAAATGGAGAAAGATTTCTGAAGCTTTCATAGAGGGAGAGGGGGACAAAGAGGAAGAGGGAGAGGGGGAGGGGGAGAAGGAAGGGGAAGGGTTAACATACAATACAAAGTAGGTAAAGGATATCACCTTTGAGGAAGAAACAGAAAAGATGAAAAAAGATGAGATTATCCAGAATACTTCATAATAAAACAATGTGCTTAGATAGATTGGTGTAGGTAAGCATATCTTGTATCATTTTTTAAAAAGCAAGTGTGATTATAATAGCATGTTTACATTCATGAATACCAGGTCACGGCTGTATAGCAGCATACTAGAACAGTGCTTGCCTACTTAGTTTACTGAGTTTGTCTCCCAATGGTGGGATTTTGGATGGGTGATTAAAAAACTTCCTCCAGCACTCAATATTAAACACATACAAAGTGGAGGAAAATGTTCATTTTTCCCTAGACAAAATAAAAAACTCAAACACAACTGTTTCCACCCAGAAGTAAACAACCACGGCAGCAGCAACAACATGCCCCAAACCTAAGTCTACTGTTCATCTATCACGTGCCCAATATTTTGCTTACAAGGCCTAGGGGTATAGCTCAGTGTAGGGCATGAGCTTAGCATGTGGGGGCCTTGAGCCCAACAACAAAAGATTGTTCAAACAAATGGTGCTTGAGGGAGAGTGAGGCCAGCTCATTCGACTGCCACCCAGGTGAAAGTCAGTGCAGACAACCTCCAGGAAGGAAGGTAGTCTGACAGCACTGAGGACAGCACTTGTCAGTCCTGCCACAACCATCACAGGGGAGTCAGAACCAGTCAAGAGTTAGGAACACAGTCGTTCATCAAAGTTATTTATGAAACAAAAAGGAAATGCAGCCCTCACGTCTGCCTGCAGGAGGATGATGGAGTAGCTGTTTCCCACTCAATGCTCAACCACATGAGACTATCAGGATTAAAACTTCCATATATACACAATAGTAAATAATAGTTACTTTTAACTATCTTACACTAAAAAAAAAAAGCTGAAAATCTCAAACAACATAACATTTTAGATGCATGGCAGATCTTTTGCCCCCTTCTTTTTTTATGTTTATGCAGTCATAAATTGCTTTTCTTTAAAAACAAAAAACAAAAACAAGCACTTAAGAGAAAATAAAAATCCAGAGCTAAGGTTTAAATTTAGTCTATGACTTCTAAGCCAGGTCCTTGCTAATAGAGAGAGCTAGAGGAACATTGTCTGTATACAATAGATTTATAGAATCTTCCAAGCTATGAAGTTAGGCCCTAAGTATGAGCAAGAAAAAGAAACTTGCAAACTGCATGCATGCTATTCTCACTGAGAGGGTGTGCTCACTGAGTGACTCTCTCTAATGGACAGTGCAGTGCACAGAGCTTCCACTGATCTGAAAGAACAAACCCAGAGAACAGGACACAGAAAGACCAAGGCAATCAATCACCACGATCAGCCACATGATGGCACCAGAATATTTACCTTCCAACCTAGGGCACATCCTTGCGTCCCAAAGTCCATTCCGAATGCCCCAAACCTTTAGTCTGGCAGCCTGCTAAGCAAGCTACCAACAGTGCATGCAGACGGCTGGACAGCTGGACCCAGAGTGTAGGCCTGATTAGGGGCCAGAGAAACCCTCAAATGATGTGATAGTTGAGATGAACAGAAGAAAATGTCAAACTAAAACAAAAACAAAACAGCCTCATAACGAAGGGCCTCAAATACAAGACTTCATCTGGCCCAAGGAGTAGGCAAGACTTGGGGCTGGAGGCAGAGCTTGGGGTTCTGGTACATGTGTGGCAGAGGGAGCCCGCAGCATCACCTCTGCTTCTCGGGGCCACGAGAGACCAAGGGAACCTTGGCTCCATACTCAGCTCCGATCTCACTGATTCCCTATCCTGAATGTGGTGACTTTGTTTCTGTGCACCTTCCTGCATCTCCACTCCTCTGCCTCACACGCACCCCAACATCATCCAACAGCGTTGAGACTCAGCCACACCTTCGCTCGTGTTGTAGAGAAAGTGTGATGGTTGATCTTGATTGCCTCCCTGACCTACATCTGGGATCAACTGGAACTCCAGAGGTTGGGCACATCTGTGAGGGATTTTCTTGATTGGATCACTTAAGGTAGGAACAGTCCCCTAAATCTGGGCCATACAATGGCAGCCCATATAAAAGGACACAGGGAAGGAAGCTCTTGCTTTTAACCTGCTTGCTCTCAGTCTTACTGGTGAGTTTGTCTATCCAGATGCTGTAGCTAGTATTAAATCCAACTCCCTCAGGATTCCAACACAGACTGAGCTGTCCAGGAATCCTATGGGACTCCAGCAATAGACTGGGACTGCAGAGACAGTCTCATGGACTAAACAACTACAGGATTCTCAGACTTTGCACTGTGAAACTGCCCTTGTTGAACTATACAGACCACATCTGGTAAGTCAGTCTAAATAGAAATATATACTATATATGTGTGTATCATATGATGTATGTGCATATATTCATATATTCATTTTATCAGTTCATATATATTCAAAAGCATATATAATATGTGTGTGTGTATGTGTGTATTCCTTTAGAATCACATAGGCTTCAGGTCCAGCTCCACAGGGGAAACCCCATTCCTAACTCCTGCCTGGAGGTCCCAACATGGAGGGTCCAAGAGCTCTCCCTCCCATGTTTCCCTGTGGGTAGCTGTCTTTCAACCAGATGGGCTCCCTAGATGCTTCCAGCCCCGTGCCCTGTTGGATACTCTTGGAGATTCTGTCATGCCTGCTGCCAGCCTTCTTTGACTTTTCTGTGTGCTATACCTGTACGAGATGCCACCCCCTCCAAAGCTTTCCAGAATCCTGTAGCCCAGTTTTAGTCTTGAAGCTTGATTACATGCAAGTCCCTGTGCGTCTCTCAGCCCACTCTGGAATGTCTAGGCTTACTTATTTTGCAGTATTTCCATGTAATTTAAACAAGGGTCATGCTTGTTGTGCCAAGTTAAAGACTATAGCACAGCCTGGAATATAGAAATAACCAGGCTATTTCATAAACCTTCCATCTGAATATTTCTCCATGAACCTATACATACATAAGGGTGACAGAGCAGGTAAAGGGCAGGGTGACATCAAGACAATGAGTAACTTTTAGATCAAACATTAGGCAAACATTATGGTCCAATTTTGTAAGAATCTATTTTTTTTAAGTGACCAAAGTAGAACTAAAGGAATTACCAACTTTCTAACATTTTTTCTGCATTATATATTAGTTCATTAAATATCTCTTTAAGGGTCAGACATTGTGGCATACACCTTTAATACCAGCACTCAAGAGGCAGAGGCAAGAAGGGCCACTGTGAGTTCAAGGCCAGCCTGGTCTACATAGTGAGTTTCAGAAGAGTCAGAGCTATGTAGAGAGAGCCTGTCTCCAAAACAAAACAAGCCTGCCCTTTACCAGGAATGATCACAGTTAAAATTTACCTCCACCTGCCTTTCATCATCTCCACCTTCTAAATGTTCTTAGATATTACTATATTTTCATTGTTAGGTTTTTTTAGTATTTGAAATCTGACTTTGGTTTATTGGTGCTATTTAGTTTTAGTTCTGGATATAAAATAATCCAATGTCTATACCAGACCTTTAATGTAGCTTCTGCAACCCAGAATGTTCATTTCTATTTAGTGTGGTGGATTTTCATTAACCTGACTTCCTCAGGACAAGGCTGCAGGCTCATTTTCATTTAAATATTTGCTGTTACCTCCACATTTGCATCTCATCTTGAATGGATAGAATATTTTTGCTCACATTTTTATTCTCCAATGACATCGCACTAATATTTTCTGTTGTGGGCTGTCTTGATGCTGTTTGAATTCTGATGTTAATTCTGTTCCTCGAGAGGTGTGGCCCCCGGACGAGCGGTTGATCATGCACTCTGATGATCACATGTGAACCTTCTCCCCATTTACTGGTCAATAAAGACTAGAGCCTGTGACTGGGCAGTAGAGGGAAAAGGGGGGAGGTCTTGGAGAGTAGGGGTGGGTGGGTAGGAAGGGAAGGATGAGAAGGGAAGAAGCAGAGATGGAGCAGAACCACGTGGCGGGGGAACTGCACGTAGCGAAGGGTCTCGTAGCTGGGGAATGTTAGCGCAGTGCTAGGTCTGCCCAGGGTAGGCTATCACTTACATTAGTGTGGGTTATGGGATTGGAAACTACTGCAACTGCTTTCTGACATTTGTCCCCATAGAGACGTCTGAAGCAAGCTGGAGTTTGTGTTTCTTGTGTTCCTTGTTCTGGGCCAACTCTTTATGCCTCACGTTTCATGAATTATGTAGAATGCACCTTTGCCTGTTATGCATCAATGTTCTCAGACCTACAGAATGGGCACTGTCATCCACCAATTGAACTCTCCCCTCATTGCAGGAAAATTTTCTTCTATTACATTAATTACTTTTCTGATATTTTAGAGAAAAGAAAGATGATAGTAGCTGTAGGACAAGAACAGATAAGCGATTCACCCAGGCCGCTTTGAGGAAGAGATGTCAGAACTAACTAGACGGAGCAGTCTCTGGGCCGGTTTGCTCTACTACGCTCACTAGGAATTAACCCATTGCTTATAGTTAGTTCTCCCAAAGAATAAAAGTGACCTAGGTTCACTACAAATCATATTACCATCACTCATATACATCAAAAGATAAAACTTTCTAAGCAGTGACATGAAACCTTTGCTACCATCTACAGAGAAAGACCTACACGTATCAGCGGTATCTATCCCGCCTGCCTTCAGTGTGTGCTGTGCTCTTTTAGTAGGACAGGGAATGGGGATGCAGACCTCTGCTGAAGGCGAGTCCTGCTTCTCAGAGCACGTGTCTTCTGGAGATGCCCTCTGAGTCTTCTTTACTGAAGATAGCTTTGTGTCAACTGCTTTCACAGTCTCAAAGCTGTCTATTTCATTCTTGACAGACACTTGCTGGTTATTTCCTTGAATAAATTAAAAAAAAATCAGTTTCTAGTATTTTTCCATTCATATTCTCAATAGGTAAACGTTTTTCCATTAATTTAATGAGATTTAGGCACAATTATTTTATAACCATGGTTCTCCAGAAACTAAGTTTGTTTAAAAGTGAAAATATACTTACATAAAAGTTCTCCAATCTTAAAAGATGTCAAATTGGGGGTGGGTCACTAACATTACTGTGTTGTCAGCATTCACAGTATTCCAAGGGAGGAAACCTGCTGCCCACCAACGGATGAATGGACTACTGTATAATCGGGTACATCTGACACTGCCAAACCCAGCATGAATATTACTTAAGAAGATTTTTTTTTAAGTGGAATTACAATCCTGGTTAAAAGACGCAGCCTGAGGAACCTTTATACAAATGAAATAAGCCAGGCAAAAAGGGAACCTAATGCAGATACAATCAGACAGACGGAGGGTAGGGAACAGAAGCGACTGGTGTTTCATTCACTACTTGTAGGCACAGGGGCACTGTTCGGATTGATGGGGAGTCCTGATGGTAGATCCCGACAATTTGAATTATAATTAACACTCCTTTCTGAGAACCCCAACTATTTTTTATACCAGAATAGTCTTTATGGAATAGTCAAAATTCCATCTAAGGATTGTGCCAAATGCACCAAGCTCTTTAGAATTAGTTTAGAACTTTTTCAAACCTTCGTTTCAGTATCGACAAGTGACAGCAATGAAATTTGCACAGTTTGAACATGGGCCTTGGCTCCCAGGCTGCCTGCTGGGAGGGGCAGTGACATTTAGGAGGCAGACCTTTTGGGAGGTGCTCAGATAACGGGAATGTGCCCTCAAAGTGGGTTCTGAGGCTCGATCCCTTCCCCCTACACTGGCTTTTCTGTCTCCTGGCTCATGATGTGTGTATCCTTCTGAGACATTCTCTCCACCTTGCTGGCTGAACCCCAATCAGATGCTAAGACAACAGGCCACTTCACTTTGGACTAGAAGCTCCAGAACTTTGCCCTAAGTAAATCTTTCTCTGCAAGTTCATTGTTTAAGAGATACTTCACTACAGTATCATGAAGCTGGCCAACAAGTACTAACAGCTAAGATCAGAGGCTGACGGGTATTGTACCACATACATGCCTTTAATTCCAGTACTCAGGAGGCTGAGCCAGGTGGATCTGTTGTCTGTGTCAGCCTGGTCTACAGAGTGACTTCCATGCCAGCCAGGGCTACCTAAGGAGATTCTGTCTAGACAAAGAAACAGTTTCCCCAACAGATACAGGAATGTGCTAATATATTGGTCAGAGAAAGAAAAGGGAGCAGGGCAGAGAAGAGGTAGTGCAAGCGCTTCTGTCAGAGGCTGAGGCATCAACTAGTGTGTACTGATGATTTCCTCCTGTCAACGGCCTCTGTTACAGAGAAAACGCCTGTATTACTTCAATAAGAGATGCTATTAGAGAAGCAGGGCCACGGAATAGGACATGCTGCAGCTATTAGAAAAGTTGGTGAAACTAGGTGGTGGTGGTGTACACCTTTAATCGCAGCACCGGAAAGCAGAGGCAGGCAGATCTCTGAGCTGAAGACCAGCCGGGTCTACAGAGTGAGTTCCAGGACAGCCAGAGCTACACAGAGAAACCCTGTCTTAAAACAAAACAAAACAAAACAAAACAAAACAAAACAAAACAAAACAAAACAAAACCAAGAATAAAAATAGATTTAAGAAACAACAAAAATATAAAAGAAAAGTTGGTATAGATCTGTTTAGTTAAGTTCCCTGTCTACCCTGTCTAGAGCAACTATTTTTTTTCTCTTTCTTTCCTTCTTTCCTTTTTCCCCTCCCTCCCTCCTTCCCTCCCCCCCTTAACAAAAAGCCTAAAGCTGAGAACAAAGAATTAGAACTATTTCAGTATCCTCCCGACAGTGACATAAAATAGTAGCACTCCACTTTGTTCCAAACTTGAAATTCTTAGCCACAACATTCTACATCAGGTGCCTCATGTTAAAACTCCAGTTTGAATTTTAACATTTATGCCTTTGCTAAAATCATGCACAAATGCACTCAGCTCCCACAATTCAAATCACAGGTCACGGTTGGGCACAGTAGTTTTCCTTTGTGACCCCATGTCCTGTGTTAAGTCAGACAAGAATCTGAGGAGAGAGAAAGAGAGATTGAGAGAGGAAGAGAAGGAGGGGTAGCATCACACTGCTCTCAAGGTTACAGGTGAGACCAAATCTCACTGGAAGAGACAAGATACCACCAAAGGAGAACCATCAAGGAGTGACCAAGATTACCATGTTTCCTGGAAACTTCTGGCAAGTCTGACTGAGGGTACTGAGGAGGGATTTTGGGCAAAGTACTTTCAGGTGGCTTCTTAGAAGTCTTCTGTGGACAGGGCTCTTGTTCCTTGAGCTCAGCCACATGTTCTGAAATTTTACTGTCAGTTTCCTTAGGAAACATACATGTCTGTATTCCCTCCTTCATACTGCATTCTGAAGAAGTATTACTGACAACTGTGTTTTTCAGTGAGCTTTCTTCTTTGTTCAGTACATTTTTGGGAAGGGTTAAATTCCTCTGCAAGCTGCCATTCACGCCACTGGCATATCTGAGGCTGGCCCAGTTCTCACTGAGGATGTTAGTGCAAAGGTCTTCCTTGGCTGCAGACAGGGAGCTTGCCAGGGTCACCGTCTGCTTCTCCTCAGTGGTAATGTTGGCACTGCTGGCCGTGGATGCACTGGGTTTCTGTTTGCTGTAGTAGAAGGAACACTTATGCTTTTTCTGAGAATGACTATAGGTGGCTGGGCTCCTCTTGGCAGCATTCTGGAGCCTGCTCAGGGGTGGGCCCACTGGAAGGCAGCTCTTCCCTCTGCCTTTATCAGATGGGCTGTATGTGTCGAGGAAGTTCTTACAAGTGCTTCTGAATATAAGAAGAAATACATTTAGTAGAATGCAAAGTGAACCAACCTCGCTTCTGTTTCTAATATACAAGGCTGGCAGCAATTGGTACCAGGCACTGAGCGGTTCCAGCCTCCTCCCTTTCAAAGCCCCATGAGGCTTCTGCTGATGAGGCCACCCGTAAGCCACACCCTCACACAAAGACTGTCTAAGAAAATAATGCAGCTGTTCACACAAGCCACAAAAGTGTGGTATAAACCTCTATTACCTTGAGAGGAATCAGAAATGCGCAGTGTGAACCCACCCTCAGCACACAGGCGAGGCTGCTTACTTGTGAGAGTGGGAGCTGATCATATCCACTGGATCACCGTTCTGCTGGGGGGAGGAGCTGCCATTTTGCCTCTGTCTTGTTTTCATGAATTCCATCAAAATGTACTGTGCTTGTTGAAAAGCAATTAAAATCACACCCAGCAGGGACAAACTGGGGGGAAAACAATGCCATTCTTTACTGTAAGACTCTGAACAGCATGAAGACCCACTATAAGCCAGGCATAGTAGAACATAGCTGCGTTTTTAGCTACTCAAAAGCTGAGGCAGGAGGACTGCTTGAGTTCAGTTTGGGCAACATAATGAGACTACTTCAAAAACAAAACAACAAACAAGCAAAAAATTCCCCTAAAACAAAGCTAAAAGACTATTTTTTAATTCCAGAAGAGTGGTGGATGAATACCAGAAAACAGCTATAAATGTATATGGTAATACATTTCATTAAATGTAAGATGCAATTCCTGATATTTCTTTTCTTTCTTTTTTTTTTCCCCCGGAGCTGAGGACTGAACCCAGGGCCTTGCACTTGCTAGGTAAGTGCTCTACCACTGAGCTAAATCCCCAACCCCTAATATTTCTTAAAGATTTAAAAAAAGCATCTAGTTCTTAAAAATGGTACAAATTCATAAGGTTGACACAATTCAATGTTTAAAAGTATTTTCCAAATAAAGTTAGTGTTAAGGGATCATTGTGGTCTTGTAATGTCAAATAGTCACTGGGCTGAGTTAGTAAGACTATAAGCTCTCAGATCTGTCACTGTGGCCACCAAGAATGCATGTGGAACACAACCGTGACCTATGTGCCAGGTCCTACAGCACTTGCAGCACTCTCAGGCAGTTTCCTGAAATCTTACCACAGGCCAGAGGACTGAAAGCGATGCAATCCCTGTGCATTCTTACACTCGGCACTTTGTATTCCAAGTAAGTGCACAGGATTTACTACTCTGCCTGAGGGGAGGATGGGAAAGGCAGTGGTTTACCTGACAAAGAAGACCGTGAGCCTCCAGAAGGACTCCTCCCAGCTGGGCCCAGGAACCACCTCCGCACACAAGGGCAGCATGTGGTGAGGAAGGGTCACGTTGAGTGTGAAGTGGAACTCTAGCTCTGCGGCAGTGACCAGCGTCAGTTCACGGATGACCCAGGAAGAGGTAAAGTCCGGAGTAAACCTGGGGAAAGCAGATCCATCACTTACTGATTTCAGGGGTGAGTGGCTCACTGCTATGATTCTTCATTGTTTGGTTCACTACAAAGCAGAGTAAGAACAGAAGCATAGGCCAACAAAACAACACTCGGGAGACCACTAGGGATGGATGGCCCAGTGGTTAACAGCACTGGCTGCTCGTCCAGGGGACCTGAGCTCCATTCCCCAGCACCCACATGGCAGCTCATGACTAACTCTACTTCCGGTGAATCAGACACCTTCTTCCAGCCTTCTTGAGTACCAAGCACTCACTAGGTGCATAGACACACATGCAGACAAAATATCCATACAAAAATAATTTTTTAAAATATTCATAGAGCAGCCTAAGATGTCTTACTAATGGGCTGGGTATCCCAGCACTTACACGATACTGATGTCCCGGGATGTGTTTGGGCTCAGTGAGAACGGATGGCAGTCTAGCACTTCAAATCCATAACCCTGGCAGTTATACCCATTGATTTTCAGGGATGTCACAGTTATGGGCAGAGGTCCAACATTCTCAACTTTGAAGTTCTTTGTAATAGATAAAATCTGTTTGCTGTCTTTCAGTTCTAGTGAGAAACAAGGTTTTTAGGTCAGTATACATAAACTTCAAAACTAACTTCAATAATTTAATGAATCAAAACATTACTAAAGCATTAAAAGCTGAACACAGATCAAAGACTGGTTTCTACCTCGTTTGTAGAATAGTTTCTTATTCTACCATCTCTAGATTTTGCTATAAATGAAGGAAACAATAAAAATACAGAAGTCCAGACTCTTCTCAAGGAATACTTGAATGTTTTATTCTTCCAAGAGCCAAATAGTTTGGATTTACTGCAATGTATGAAGTACCCTGCCACTCTGGAACTTTCATTTATATTGAACCAGGGATGAGGTAAGAGACAGGGTCTTAAGTATCCCAGGCTGGCCTCAAACTTGCTATGTCGTAGCCAGAGGTGGCACTAAACTTCTGATTTTCCTGCCTCTCCTTCTCTGGTCCCAGCATTACAGGTGTCCCGCCCCCGGGTCTACATACACTTTTGCTCTAACATCATGGTTACTAGTCATGGTTCAGATATGAGATCAAACCTCTGGAAATAAATGAAAGCATACTTTATACTGGGAGTTTGGGGAAAGCGTCAACAACTTACAATGTAACTGTAAAGTATTATATTAGCACACTCTAACTAGTTCTATGGTTTCTGTATCAGTCCTTAATTCAATCACGCAAGAAAACTCCAAGTTACTCAATGAATGAAAAAGACAGTGCTGCAGTGCCAAGCCTGTGAACTCACGTCGATGGCAATCCATCAGGGTGGACTCAGGCACCTTAAATCGGAGAGAGCCTCCTGCACCAGGAAGTCGTCCACCCACTTTTAAGAGCTCTTGTGCTCCAAATCCTTCCACACCAACCATGTCCACAACAGTCAAGTTATTCCTACAGGGAAGGGAAACAGCAGCATCACAGCAGGCCAAAGTCAACACAGAACTTAACACATCCTGGATACGAGAGAAACTCGACTCACATCTTATCCTTACCTGGCACTACTCCTCCAAGTGCGGCATCTCCTGCCTCTCACAGACTAAGATGACTCCAGGACTGGATGCTAGCTAGTCCAGCATTCTCGGCCAACTGGCAGCAGAACGGGTGAGCAACCATCACTCTCCGACTGCCTGCCACCAATGCCAGTTCAGTTTCCTAACGAACTGGCACTGCAGTGATGGCCATACACCAAGACACAAAATAAAGTGGCAGACCAAGATGCTAACAAACTTGACAAAAATGATAAAACTAATTTATAGAGTGAATTAAGAAGTATTCATAGTGATTGCGATGAGAAGAAATACTGCCTTATGGGATGACCCTAGATTAGACACTCCAAAACTCACCTCAAACTTACATATAACTGGTCAGATTCTTATTAATGCAGTGGCATTAACAGATCCCATGCTTGCAAAGAGGAAATGTGATGTGGAAAGGATAAGGGATGCACACAGGACTGAATCCCCAGCACCAGTATGGCAATGCCCCAAAAGCAGGGAGAATTTATCTATACTCTAATTATGCAAAATGTTCTGAAATGTTTATATCTCTGAAGTTTAGTTAGCGATGTAAAGCCTGTAATTATAAGTGACTGATTTACAGAAAATACTGTATCCATAAAGAAATAAATAAACGAACCACTATAAAAACCTTAACTCTAACATCTAGGTAACAGTTTCCTAGTCTGCTGTGGAACCTGTTCTTCAGGAAGAGGTTTTAAATGAAGCGTGCGAGTCCACCGGAAGCTGGGGAGTCTCTTGGGTCAGAGCTTATGCACACAAATGCTCTTTTAGCATATTTTCTTTTCAGTCTCATTCAGCTGCAGAACTGACACTGGTACGTTACAGGATGCCCCCAGTAAACTGTGCAGTTGGTCTGATCTTAGAAAGTTGTTGAAAAGTAAAGTGTTACTTATGGAAAGTTGCATTTGGGCTAAGCTCCAATGCACAGAGTTCAGATTCAGGTCTATACTGTAACTTTTGAAAGAAGACTCTCATAAAGACTACCCAGGATGGAAAAGTGAAGAATGAAATGCTGTTTTCCTGCTTCAGGCAGCAAGCAGTAACTGTCATCCAAGAAAAAAGAAATGAGCCGGTGGCCCGCCCAGTGAGGCACTTTCTCCACTGCCCTTGGGGCTACAGAGCCTAGAGGTGGGAGGTCCAGATCTGCTCTCGGGAGAGTCTACAGTAGTTAGTGCTGCGATTATCCTTATTGCTAAAGACAGAGAAGTAAGTGTGTGTGTGTGTGTGTGGGTGGGGCTGCTCTGCCTTTGGGGAATATATCTGACTAGGGGCTGAGTGAAATATGCTCCCTTCTGCAGATGCTAGATTAGTAGGGAGGGACATAACTAACGTCCAAGGATTAATCGAGGGTCCCTCTCCTCAGTCCCCACCTCTTCCTAACCTAGCACACAGTCCCATCACTACACTCTGAGAAGTGTCAACGCACAGTGAGGAAGAGACACACCTACCTGATCAGGATGAGGGAGGTGACTTTCCCATAGTCCGCTGGTGTGAACACAACACCAACCTTTCTCATGTCAAAAGGCTGCAAGTGCACATGAAGAGCGCCCAAACTGGACTCCTCAGAAGGTTCACCCTGCAGGTCACAGAGGACACCATTAAGCATCTCAAACCCAGAGTGGGTTTCCAGTCACTAAGTGCACCCCAGTTACAAGCTTGACTGCATGCACCGTCACCAACCGGTTTTCTGTCCCCTGCTTGTACTTGTGCTGAGGATGGAATTCGAGGTCTTCTACTTGGTAGACAAGGGCTATGCAACTGAACTCCACTGGTCTCTCAATCTAGATGAACGTGTTTTGTTCTGAAGTGTTCAAGCTGACAGATGCTTCCTACACCTTATTTGAGAAACTTTGGTAACTGCAGAACAGTCTAGCAGGGTACTGCCAACTGGACTGCCTTCTGGCTTAGATGGAAGTTAGAGTTAGAAGCCTTGTATATCAAACGCCTTGGCTATATAACTTTAATCAGAAAACAGATTTCTCTACTTAATTCTAGAGCAATTGAACAAGATTCCCCAACCCACGTCGGACAAGCATAGATTGCTTTACTAGTGAGTGCATGCTTTACAGAAGCCATCTACAGAAACTAGACTCTCTAGTCAGGAGAGAGACCACGTTTTACTCACATTTGCCCTTACGCTCCAGTATCCCTCTGAATCAAAACCATTGTTTTAGCACTTATGGGCAAGACTGTTTAATGAAATGTCTCTGCTGCTTCGTCCAGCTCGTGAACAGTGAAGGTTTCGGCAGGGCTGATAAATAGTCTGCATGCTAACATTCTCTCTGAGGCCCTATCCGTCAAGTCTGCTGCCATCCCTGTGCTACCTGGGGAACAGATGGCGATGGGCCTGGGTCCATCCATTAAAACTATAACCCCGAGAGAGAGCTTTGCTGTATAAACACAAACAGTGAACAGAAACGCTGCCCATCTTCCGTGTGAAATCTGTGACAGTGTCAACAGCAGCAGCAGTCTATTAAGTGTTCTTCTGCCGGCTCTGGAGTTAATCCACATAAAACACCAGCAATCTATTTTACAGACTTGACTGAATATTCAAATTTTGTTATGAAGGTCAAAGATGCCCCAAATCACAAAGGTAGATGGAGCTGAGCCTGCCCTAGTCAGCGCCACACATCTTAACAAAAGACAACTATGTTCCCACAAGCAAATCAACAAAATTACAATGTCAGACTCCCCCTTTCTACACACAAAGTTTTAAGCTTTTAAAATACTATTTTTATTTGTGTGCATATGCTTGTCCTCGTGCATGTCCATGCACCACTTATGTGCACACACCTATGAGATCAGTTGAAGCCACTGAAACCCCTTGGACTGTAGTTATCGGCGGTGTGAGCCACCATGCAGCTACTAGGAACCCAGCCTGAGTTCTCTGCAAGAGGGGCAGGTGCTCTTAACTAAGTCGTCCCCAGCCTCATGGAAAAGGGACTTAACAACTTCCAGTTAACATTCAGGGGGTTTTGCTTTGGTTAACTAGGTTAACAAAGGCCCCCTCCCATCACAAAGGTGTTATTTCTTAGGGGGAAAAAACCTCTAGTGGCCAATACAACCATTATCTAGATGAATTGTCCAGTTTGTTCAAATATGAACAAATAAGACATAAACTAAATTGCATGTTTTTCAAGTTACAAAGGACATACTGAAAGTAGGCAAAGGACTTCTCAGTACTCTGAACTGGACACTCCCCGGAAGGAGAAGCAGAGGAGCCATGGAGAACAAGTGACCCCTCAGCCCCTGCACCTCGGCACAGGGCTCTGCTCCTCCAGTGCTAAGAGACGATTTGTTCATTACCTCAGCAAGTCTCTACGCTGAGTCATTCCAACCGAACCTTCCAGGCTGTCTGCACTCTCCCTCTTGCTCTTCCACACACGCTGTATCAAGTGTAGTTTTAGAGGGACTCCAGTGGAGAATACATTTTTCTCCTAGTTGCTTTAACTTTGGTTTTGAACACACAAGACACACTCTCTACTACTGAATGGAGACTAAGAAATAAAGCTGCTACAGTCACTGGTACACAGTGACCTCATCATGACATTTTGATTGCTGTTCCTGGTGTACAGAAAAGGCATCATGACTGCCTAGAGACCTTAAGAACTTTAAAGAAACCTTTTTAATGAAGGGCCTGAGTATCACAGGAATCTGGTGATTATTCAAATCATTGACGCATGTGAAAACTTTTTATTTGCTTGCTTTTTCAAACAAGATCTCTCTTCACATATAGCCCTGGTTGTCCTGGAACTCACTATATCAGGCTAGCCTTGAACTTGCAGAGATCTGCCTCCCAAGTGCTGGGGAAAGGTGTGTACTACCACACCCGGCACACATTAAGAACAGTTTTTAAATGTATCTCCTTTTTCCTAACAACATACTAAAAAAGAACATGAAGGAACCAAGGGATTCTAAAGAGACTTAGAAATTAATTCTTAGATCTCTAGTTGTATTTGTTTTGTTTTTATATAGTTCTGATTCAGATGTTATTTCTTCTTGTGCATGAATCTAATCCATCACATTAAAATGATGCATAGGCTAAACTAATCCTGTAGCACTATGCAATTAAAAACCAAACAAACCCTGCTACATACGCTTCACCCAGAGAAGGAAACATAGACACTGGAACATGAGGTGCGAAGGCCAACTGTTTCCTGCAGTCGGTGTTCTCAGTGTCTGAAAATGTCCTCCTACCTGGTAAGGGCAAGCTTTGGTGAGCTGGAATTCACCAGTTGAGAGATTAACCATCTGCATATCTGTGCCAAACCTACAAACAAAACCAAAAACTCCAGTGTTCAAACCAGCATTGAGACCAACAAGAAAGTAGCACATATGTTCTCACTCGCTCACTCCCACGCTTGACCTCCTCCTACAGTAGATCTACCCCAGCCCTCTCCACAGCTGCCTGCAGCCATAAGTGCTAGGTAAATGATGAAGGCAGCCGGGCATACAAACCCCCCACAGCAAGCGAGATCTACATAGAAACAATACTGTTGCAAACATTCGGCAACTTATGAGAGAGTAAGTTGCTCTCAACCAAGGGTGCTGGTGAGAGCTGGCAATATCTGGACTCACTGGTTGGCATGGCTGGGTAAGTCTTGCTGGCCCCCAGTGAGCAGAAACCATTGAAAGTACTGAAGGCCCTCTAGTACTGTTTGGTCCCATGAAGTGTCAATAGGGCAAAAGCTGAGGAATCCCAATATCAAGTTTGCTACCCATTTTCCTAACCGAAAGGAGGAGCATCCCAAATGCACCTACAACTCCATTCTGGTGAGATGCTGAAGGCAGAGTTCGTGCTTCCCCTCTCATCCTATTTACCGTCATACTCAACTCATGTCTTGTTCCTGAGATAGATGGACCACTCTGTTGTCTAAGCTAGACTCAAACTCATGGCCTTCCCATCACAGTCTCTTAAGTAGGAGATAATAGGCAGGTGCCCCTGTACCTGTCTTTAAACTCACTTCCTGTGCTTTCAAAGATCACCATAATTTAAGAGTCTCAATTTTAGAACTATATATGAAAACTTTTGATAGTTTCTTTAGTTCAAGAGGAGAATGTTCCATTGGATGACAGACCAGGCAGTGACAATGAAGGTGCCACACAAAACAATGTCACGATTTCCATCAAGCCACATGCCTCAAGGGACTAGGCTCCTAGGTGCTTAGGTCAGAGGCTCACACTGTGCTACCACAGAAAGCATGGGAGGAAGAGGTGCAGGCCTTGAGTAACTGAGTCATAGCAGTTACCCCCAAAGGCCTGCGCAGGGGTCTTCCTACCATTTGTACAGCAGGCGCACTGCGGCTTCAGGCCTTGGGTATAGGGAGAGAGGCAGCAACTGCAGGGAGACAGGCCAAGGAGACGGGTTCCTCACCACAAAGTATTTCACCTAGATTTGAGGAGAGGAGGGTTAACATGGCAAAGAACATAGTAGCCTCTTAAAATATTCCTGCAAAAAAAGAGCATACAGTCAGTTAGAGGAAGGGCAGCCCAATGTAACAGTCCGTGGTTCACTAAACTACACATTGGTCAAAGGAGAGGGGAAATGACCAGGAAAGTGTGGCACATTAAACACTGAAGACTCAGAATAAAGACATTTGTTGCCAAACCTCACACAGTGAGTTCAATACCTAGAACCCACATGGTAAAAAGACAGAATTTCCTTCTGAAAGTAGTCCCCTGATACCCACTGGACACTGATGCATGCAGTTAAATAAACATAAAGAAGTAATGAATCCTGTAAGGGGCAGGTGGGAATTCCTTCTTAACTTAATTAAAAGTTAAGCCAAAATAGCAGAAAAACGTCTCAGTGAACACCAGGGTGGTGTGCACTGTGTTCCCTTTGCCTTTTTCTGTCATGCAGAAGAGATGAGACAAGTCCTGAGGGAGAAAGCCAACACACTAAAGATGATCAGCAGCCCAGGCGGCATCAGAGAGCAACCTGGCTCCCTCTAGACCTCCTTCCGGAGGCTCTCTCCACGACACAGAAGCCTACTTCAGCTGGCGTGGACCAAGTGTCTCTCTACTGCCAGCTGTTGAATACTCCATATCTCAACTGCCTTACGAAGTTCATGTCCAATTAAAATCTCTTTGTTCAAGGGCTGTGAACGTAGTACCTCTTCTTGTCCCAGTGACATTCCTACTCAGTGTCCTAATGGTGTTCTTGCAAGAATTTCAGTTAATTTCTTCTGAAACAAACCTCCATGTATAAAGACCTGAAAGCCCTAGGCTTGGGCATCACTGACAAAGGAACTTGAGCCACAGCAAACTTACCACACTGTTCCTGAGGGCGGTAGCACTGAAGTTCAACACAAGGCCGGGTTCCAGGACTACACGAGGCAGAAAGGAGACAAACGGCTCTGTCTCCTTGGACTTCTTTGCAAATGCAAACTGAGACATTCCCAAAACATTTCTTCTGTGTAATGGACAAAGAAAAAAAGAATAAGTGCTTACAAAAACAACCTTGACATTTGGTGGGGGGAGGGGATGCTAAATACCCCCTAAAAGGAACAGAACTCTAGGCAAATGGCTTTGGGTAAAATTTGGAAAGACAGAGTATACAACGATGCTATCGGTCTGGTGATGTCATCCTGAGCTGAGCACGTGTTTTACATATTAGAGCCCCAGGTTCAATGTCTGACATTAACCACATAGCACATGCACACTTAAGCACACACACTCAAACAGAAAAACCTGTTTTACTGGAAAGCAAGCCAGTGTTTAGAGAATGGCTGCTATTTTGGCACCACATCAAAGAGACACACGGGCTACCCTGAAGAACAGTTACAGTGAACAGAGAATTCTTCATCAAAACTAGTAATTATGGGGCAGGGGAGCAGGTTGGGTAAGAGTGCACACTGAATCTGCTGGGCACGTGCAAGCACATTGGGGATCTGAGTACCGAGAAATGATGAGCTCTAAGTTTAGTGAGAAACTGTCTCAGGGGGAAAGGTGGAGAGAGACAGAGGACACTGCCACATCCTCCTCAGGCTCCTGCACATGTGAACAGGTGTGAACACATACTCACACACACAAATTGACAAATAATGACAGAAATAGAGTATACACATAAATTGGAAACTCTGGTGATGCTCAAAGGTGACTTTAAAAGCACACTATGCGGTAACAAACAGGGCCCACATCAACTAATCCTCAGCCTTCCCATCTCAGTCACTGTCTACTGAGACAGGGCGTGTTCATGAATGCCGCAGCCATGGTGCAGTCTTAGGGATCAGCAAGTTAATGTCATCAGACTTCTGAATTGCCAAATGCATCACCTAAAGCAAATGATTTAACCTAACGAGGCTAACCATAGGACAGAATGACATCTATGTGGCTTCCTGTTGTGAGACAGTTATAACAACACAACATTGGCAGGGACTCTTGTTAAAATAGATGTTAAGTTGAGAAATCCCAGTGTGGGATTTTCTATAAGACTCAAAAGTTTGTCAATATGATAAAAACTGAACAGATGGGTTCTACGAGAAACAGAATAAGGGTGTAGCCCTGAATGATCCTGAATTAAAACAAGGAAAAGGGGGGATGATAGACCTACAACAGGTATTATAGGCCATCCAGGGGACTTTTAGTATAAACTATATATGATATATTATTGTCTAACTGCTGGTTGCAGTGGTAATATTACATGAAAAGAGTATTCTCCGGTCGAGTATTCGCCAGCTTGTCCAGTCACTATCAGTCTGGAGCATAATGGACTATGGAGCCGTTACTCCTCACTGCTGATCAGGAACGCACCTGCAAACATCACCATTTTTATATTTCTTCCACCTTTCATACAGCTTATTTGCAAGTTCAGAATCCACATCCCAGGTAGACCGATCCAGAGAAAGGCTTCTTTCCCAATCAGGAGTTTCTAAAAATTAGATCAATTTCAAAACTTAGATTGACAAAGTACAATTGAGTAATGCCAAGGGCTGACCAAACTTCACAAACTACGAAGACTGTGGAGAGGATTATGTCTGTTGCTTCCCCCCAAAGCCCTTCTAACTCAATGGCACATGATAACATCAAATTAAACAAACATGTAGAAAACAAAACTGAAGCGAATCATGTGAAGGCAGTAACTTAAAAGACACATGGCTCATGATACAGCCTGAGACAAATCAAAGCTATGCGTGCAGCAATTTCAACAGTGGTGTCTGAAGTGCACAGCTGCTTCCATGGAAACACCATGCCAGCTGCGCCTTTCAGGGTACTATGGAGGTCGGAGATGTAGAGGACAAACAGTGGTTCTCAGAAGCTGGCACCGGCCAGGGGAGTGATCCTCTACAGTGCATGGTCACCAACTGGTCCATGATTACTTCACCTCCATACATCTGCCCTAGCCTGTCTCCACTAACTGGGATGCTGGGAAGAAAAAGGGGGTTCTCCCAAAGGTAAATCTGTCCTATAAGGCTCTTCTTACATCAGAAATCTCAGTCAAAATACAAAAATAAAAATAAACCAAAACCCAGGAACAACTTCCAACTCCCTACCCAGGCCTTCGGTCTTGCACCACACTCAGCACCTACTGATGCCCAGCCCTATGACCCAAGTCTGCAGATGGGAGTCCCAAAGACTGACTTCTACCAGCTTTCAGAGAAGAACCCCAACTTCCTAGTTTCCCCTGGTGATAAGGCCATTACAATATTATTTTGAAATCTCTCACAAAAGCACAAGCTACATAAGAAAAAGAGGACATGCTTATTTCTCCAAGGACCCCGGCTGAGTCTTGAGGGTTACCAACAATTTCAGGTCATTCTGTCAGTGGTCATGTTCTCTGGGCATCCAATATGATGCAATTGCTTTAACAGAATTAATTACTAATTAATTCCATCTCTGAATGCTAGTTTCTACCATGGCTTTCCACCCCCCAACTGCAGTGCTACTGAAACCCTAAAGCAAACCACTTACCTGGTTTTGACTTTCCCATGAAATAATGCATGCCACAATGTGCTAGCACTTCAAAACCCAGACTCCCTTCCTAGATTGAAAAGTAACATATGAATAACTTAAAACACAGCACTCAGCATGGAAATCCGAACACTGAAACACAAAGCAGACATTGGCCTCTACCTCAATGGACTCCCCTTTAATCAGAGCCAAACAACTAAGAAACAATTTCTTTGTTCCTTTGTCAGCTCAGAGGTATCTGGGTCACTACCGTGACCTCAGGACAATCATCAATGTCTACAATAACAACTTACAGTGGCTTCTGTACAACCATCCATGACTAGAAGTACAACAAGGTACCGTATGAATCAGACTTGAAACATGTCTGGTGGTTTGGAGCTCTGTTTGTCTTTAGCTCTACTCTAATCCTCTAGACGGGGTATGCCAATCTCTGCTACCCTGCAGCTCCCCCTGCTACAGATCTGCGGAGTGTTCACACTCCATTTCCATATGTTCCTGAAGCCTGCCTCCTGCCTCATCTCAGTCACTGTATCATATGCATCGCATGACTAGAAATGGGGATTTTCTAAGAAAATCCTCGCTCAAAATATGACTAAATGAATGAACCTCACACTCTTACTGAATTGGGTGTGTAAAGTCCTACCTTCACACCCTCAGCTAAGTGTGAGGCATTTCTAACTATGAAACATCAACACTAATAAGTGAGAAAAAAACCATAAAGATGATTGCATGAATGTCTCATTGTGAAAAATCAGAACTCAGTGTTATACAGAATAGCTTGGCTCAAAGGAAGCAATAACTAAATGAAAATAAACATTAAGGAAAAAATGAGACATGCTTAAAATAATCTAAGTCGAACACAATTTGCCCAGATTTTAGGAAGAATTCCCTCATGAACTTTTTAGGCTTTAGACTGAACATCTAAGAAAAGTCAATGATTATGAACAACTATTTAAAACACTGAATAAACTGATTTGAACTGAAGTCCCTACAAACATGTGTTCTAAGTCAACTGTGTTTTCTAAGGTAAGCAAATGTTGCTTCAGGAATGGAGACAGGAGCATCTGCCTGACAGACAGGACCCTGTGTTTGCCCCTCAGCAGCAGAGAGAAGTGACACTGATTGGTCACTGACGATGATGATACTTCCTGAGAAATAACCTTTCTAGGTCGAAATTTCACATATAAGCAAGTCTACCACCTAAGACTGGTTTGGTGGTGTCTTACATCTCTTAGCCTCAAAGAAGAACTTAGCACAGGGCTATAAGGCAACTCTGACTGCTAAACGACATGACAGGACAGCAATGGCACTGGACACAATACCTTGGCCGGGGCCGAGAAAATCTGCAGAGGTATTGCAAAAACAGCACCTGTGTTTGTAGTCAGAAATACATTGGTGAACAGGTTTAGGACAACGCCTTTAACAGCAAGCTTCAGAGAAAATATATTCCAACAGCCTGGGGGTAGAAATAAAGGGCCACGGAAACTCAGAACCTAGAAAGAAAAGAAGCAGAAGTTACTTTCTAGCACTCATTAGGAGGAAAATCATTATAGTATAATGCTAAATTTGCTCTATAGTCTAGAAATTAGAACTTTATTCCATCTGTTACAGATCAAATATTTACAGTTTTAAACAAAGCTTATTTTTCAATACACAGTATTTTAAATGTCACAGAGAAATCTTAAAGTACTTTGTAAAACCACATATCTTAATCATAAACACTGCTTATTCTGAAAGAGGAAAATAAAAACAGGCACAACTGAACTCCTAAAAGTCACTCTGAAATGTTAAAAAGAAACTGTATTTGCTTTAAATTTTTTAAATCAGAATTAGGTGTTACAGATACTGGTTTCATAGCATTATATCAAACAAAGCTTAAACTAGGCTAAAGGTTGAAGAAAGGGACTGTGTATACCTTTAAAATGTGCTTGGTCTCCTTGGAAACAAACACATCTTTTAATACAATGCTATGGTCAAAATGGCCCTGGTACCATATGGACCACACTCCTGTTGCAGTCTTGTGACTCTCTATGTGAAACTGGGCTGTAGAGGCATCCACTCTGAAATACCTGTGAAGAAAAGGCATGCATGTGACCAGCCCTGCACGCAGCACAGCTGTCCTCTATGGAGCTTCCAAATGAGGAAACAGGCACACAAAACCCCCTTGTGGGAAATGACTACCAACAGCAACCCCTCAGCCTCCTGGCTCATCCACAGAACAATGTAGGTGAGGCTGAGGTGACCTGACCATGACCAGGGCAAAACTATGATCCAAATACAACTCAGGAAATACCACAGGAGCAATTTCTCCTGATTAAAAGCTAGCCCCCGACCCAATGAATTATTTAGCCTCTTTTCCATTTTGCTACAAAAGACATCTGTGTTAGATATGCTAACAGAAGGAGTTACCAGTCCACAAAGAGCCATGTAGTAACAACAGTCAGACTTTTAAAGCATTGCTAGACAACAATAATACAACAACAAAACAAGCAAGCAAATGAAAAACTAAAAAAGCAAACTGAAAACTGGAAAAGAACAAGGTGTGCCTACCCCTGAACCACAGGAGAGGAGAGGCATGCTTTCATTGCTGGGGTATCTTTTCTTCTCCTTATACCCACAATTCCACTGTCACACGAGGTACCTGCTGTGGGTACAAAGAAATAAATGTGAGGCAGACGCACTAGCTCTTTTCACTAAACCGGAACAAAAATGAGACAGTTTGTTTATACATGTTCACTGCCTTTGCTGTCTGCAGTAAGGAGTATAGAGGAAACAGCTCCCCTTGTTTCCAGCTTTCTTCCTTGCTGGCTGCTCTCATCATCTGGAATTATAGTAGTACACTCTTCCCTCCCTTCTCTTTAAACCAGCCTCTCAGTTCCTGCGGGGGCGGGGGCGGGGGGATTGGAGTCAGTACTTTGAAGCTCTTCCTTTACAAAGATCTGTCTTAGCCATAAATAAGAGGGAGGTCCTTAGCTCAGCAGGGAAGAGAAGGCAGCTCACTGGGCGGAGTAAAGAAGAGTTGGTAGGGAATGGGAGAGAATGAGATTCAAATAGCCCAGGAGAACACACTGGGGAATGGTGTGGAAGCATGCTTACGCAAACACCATTTCCAGGCCGCTTTTGACCCAGATCATGGTACTAAATCACTGCTGCGGAATTCTTAATTCACAAACTGCTTCTACTTAAAGTACACGTAGTTCCAAACCAAATTCAAACATTAGCACAAAACCATCAAAGTAGAGTAGACCTTCATGCTACTTCTCAATTATCTCAGACAGCAAAACTAGTGCTTTCTTGAACACTTGCAGGAACTATGCGTGCTCAGGGACAGTGTGTGTCTGGACATCTCCTAATGGCTGCAGGGCGCACCACACAGGGACTCCATGAAGCAGTGCCTGCCACTGGCCTCTCAGGCTGCTCGGCCAGCAAACCCTTCGATTTCTCAGAAGGGGGTGCCTGCCATAGCTGGCCTCCAATTCCTAGGGCTCACGCGATCTTCCTGTCTCCGCTACCACAGTGACTAACTACAGCACGTGCACCATACCTGGCATAGGGACAAATTTGAAAACACAAGTGTCTGTAGGGACACTGCTAAAATGGAGGTAAGGACTGAAGCAGTTACATTTTTCATCAAGATTAATCAGTTTCCTTCTCAACAGCCGGCATAAGTTCTCAGCTAAAACATACACACATTTTTCCTTCCTTCGCTACTAAAAACAATACTAACACTTTTTTAACATTCTTATTGATCTCTGTAATCAATTATATATCTCTTGTTGCTTTAAATTGAAATTTCTTAAATATAAATGAGTTTGGGTATATTTCCCTGCAATTTGAATCCATGAGAATTCTATCAAACTGAACAGGGGCCCCGTGACTCTGCTCCCTAGGAAAGCAACAGAGTACACACACTGAACTACATGTTGCTACCAAGCAAAGCTTCAAACTCAAAGTCCTATAGGCACAGCGAAATAGAGTGCAGCTTTGGAGTGCACCAGTGTTTGGTTTACAGGAACAAAGCAACTCAACTCAGTGAGACTGCCGTCAGCCCCGCCTGGAGCAGGTGCCACACTGAATGAGACTGTCAACTAAAGCAGCAGGGCACAGGAGCGCCCCAGCTCTTACTGAGTACCTTTGCAAGTAAATGAGGCAACTTTCGTGAAGTTTGTTGTGGAAGTAGACAGCAGCACTGGTTCAAACTGCAGAGACAGGAGATTTTTCTGTGAGAAATGATGTATATCCTGCAACAACAAGCAAGAAATCTAATTATTCCTCTCAACCAGGAGAACACCAGAAGACAGCATTGAGTAAAATTCCCAGCAACTGCTCAGCAGATGTGTCTACAACAGCCGAAAGGGATGCTGACGGCCTTCACACAAACAAGGTGCTCAATCAAGGGACAGTGGGTTTGAATGACAGCAAAAGGAAATACACACAAAGGCCTCTGCTCCTAGGAATCCCCAAGGACCAGCAGCAGAATACACATTTGTAATTTCAAATTACTTTTGGTACAACCCAGCAATTACCTGTATCCAAATAAGGCTGCTTCCTGAATGCAACACATACATATTTACTGCAGATTCGTCTGTCCAAAAGAAACAGAGCAATGAGGTTTTTACAAAGCCATAGAATCTCCACAATTATACACAGTATACATTCCTACAAAGATGAAAACATTTCTATGACACGGAAATTGAATGGAAGGTGTTGTGGTTTGGCCAGGAGTTATCTGTATTTTGATGCTAATTCCACTGCCCCAAGGACAGCTGCCTAGTCATGTACTCAGGACTCAGGTGACTTCACCAGAACCTTCTCCCCACTGAATTTGTAAAATACAGGTGAGGGCAGGTGCAGGATAGAAGGAGGTCTGTCATTGGACAAGAAGGAAAGATGGGTGGGAGAAAAGTTTGAAGGAGGAGGAGACTGGAATGGAAAGAGGAGAGATAGAAGGAACGTGTTGTCACGGTGGAGAGAAAATGGAAGCTGACGTTAAGATTCCACTCTGTGTATTTACACGTTGTTATTGATGTTCTTAAGGGATGGATGTGTACTGGGCTTTGTATGTTTAGGTGGGCAATTATATCTTATCAATTGGGTCAAAGGTTATTTGTTGTGTGTTCTTTTATGTGACGGTTTGAGTGTAGGAAAGTGCGGCGGCTGAAGACACTGGGCTGCCTCGGAGTTGGGACATGTGTTTCTGGCATGGAAACCTGCCTTGGGAACTAAGGTAGAGAGATGGCTGCCAGGCTTGGAGAGAGGCCTTCAGCAGTGTGCTATGGGATGGAGCAGAGCGGGTGAGAGGCTTTGCTGACTGAGACTAAGATCCAGCAGATGTCTTGGGGCACTGCAGTGTAGACCTAGTGGGGATAAAAGACAGCATTTTTATTTTTTGCATTTTTATTTTTTGCATTTTTACAACAGGAAGATACATTTTCTTTGGCACCTTCTGGGATGCATGCATGGATGAGTTCAGTGCTGGTAATCAGAGACAGAGCTTTATGTACTTGGGATGGGTCTAAGTCACAGGAAGATGTGCGTGCATGCGTGCAATTGTGTGTATCTGGCCTGAACACGTAGGTTTTCACGTGCTGAAGAACATGCAAAACAGAAATTATCATACTGTGCTCTCTTTGAAGAACAGTAACCAGCTAGACAGTTTTAAGCAAAGCTATGCTCTCCAGTCATCTGGAGAGCTTTGTGTTTCCTTACTTAAAGCAGCACACTTGGGAGGAATGAAACTCTGGAATCCTTGGAGGGAGGCAGCTCCCCTTTATCCATCATCCAAATGTGTTCCCCAGGGAACAGGGGTCTTTTAGCCTGGGTACCCGGCTGGCCATTAAAAAACCAACAAACTATAAACCAGAGGGCAGGGGACTTCTGGCCATTGCTACAACATCTAATTCTAAAGGCTGGAAGGTAAATGATGTTTGTTGAACAATAAAACTGTAGAGTGCAGTGATGCAGGTGGGAAGCCATAGGTTCAGGCCCCAGCATGAGACTGGGAGCCGGGAAGGAAGGAGAGTGCACTGCACACCTGACACTGCTGACTGCCACTACGTAACTATGCTTTCCTGCATCACTGTGTGCTTCTTCCTTTGAATGAGTAATAAACATCCACTCACACAGCGGTTAAAACTGCTATGCAACAGCAAATCCCATATTCTGCATCTCAGACATCAGACAGTATGTACCTCCTGCAAGCGTTCTTCAAAACCTGGACTGCCAAAATAGGCTATTTCTATTAAGTAGCATACACGCTTCCAAAGAACTCTCCTCCAGGTTGTCAAACATCCAGAAACAACCAGCTCTCAGCTACTAAGAATATGAAACAGCATGATCTGGTCAACTGAGCTCCTGCAGCTCTAACCCTAGAGAGCAAGACTCGGGACTTCAAGCCCTTCATGAACATTTATCTTAGGCAGTCATGTCTATTTCATTTGCTCTCTATCTGCAAAATGCCAAGAAAAACTATTCCCACGGAGACTCAAAAAGCTTGATGTGATTACTTAACCTCCCTGAAGTGACTGGCACAGACAGAGTGGCTGCAGACTGAGAAGCGGTGCCTGCTGCAATCTACCCCAGGCAGAGGCTGTCTTTAGTCTTTGAAAGAACCGAATACTGACTCCGGGAAACCCAGCCATGCTGCAGGAAGGTTTGAAGCTTCAATGTTTTGGAGATAAGCCAGGACCCGGTGGACACGCGACTGAGCTCGTCCCACACAGAAACTGTAAGCCCCCAGCTCACCTGAGGTCTCAGATTCATCAGTGGCTACGTAAACAATAGAGAGATGATCTAACAGGGCTTGAGTGTTCTCTTCAGGTTGCTTGGAGGAGTTTTCCACTGCTACAATGATGTTCATCTCCAAGTGTAATGTGTCATCAGATCCCAGATAGCAACTCTGAAATGAGAGGCATGGGGAAAGAAGAAAAACTCAAAAACTAAAAAACAAACAAAAAAAATCATCTGAACTCTATGACTGCATATTTTTGAAGAAAAACAAACAAACAACCAGTTAAGGCAAGAGCTTGATTAGGGTGAGAATATACTGTGGTTTTGATCTTGATTTTTAAGAGGTAGGAAAGAAAACAGAGATCTGCTAGTTACTGTTATACCTTTAATTGCTGACACACTTTATTATGTAAACTGCATTCCAGTTGCACCCGAAGGAGGCTGGTATTAGTGGTTTCTGCCTAAAAGAAAGAAGGAAAAGAACTTGGGTGGAGGCTACAAGCATAACAGCAAGTCATTTACTCCACGAATTCCAAGCACCTGCTAAGTGCTGCGTGCTATGCTGTCCTGGAAATACATTCTGCTGTCAGTAAGCTTATATTCTAAAGGAAGCCATAAATGAAATTCCTAGTAAGGCAGGAAGCAAGCATGTATGTCCCATGTGTACTGCCTTGCGTGTGTTTAGTATTTGGTTAAAATACTTTTATTTTAAAGTAGGGTTACCCACTAATAACCAACTTACACTGTTTTTGCTTATTTTAAAGATCTATGCTCGTGTGTGTGTGTGTGTGTGTGTGTGTGTGTTGGTGTCTGAGGAGGCCAGAAGAGGGCAATACATTCTTTGGAGCTGGAGTTACAGGCCATTGTGGGCTTCCCTACGTAAGCACTGGGAACTAAAATGGATTCTCTGTAAGAGCAACAAGTTCTTAATCATCAAGCCATCTCTCCAGTCCTATGCTTGTTTGATTTTGAAACTAGGTCTCACAGTAGAGCCCTGATTGTCCATAGAGGTAAGATCTTCCTGCCTCATCGGCGTAAATGCTAAGATTACAAGTATGCACTATTATACCCAGTCCACTTCCTGGATCGTTTGTTTGCTTGTTTTGCTTTTAAATGTGTGCCTTCTTTCAATTCAATGGCCACTAGAGGCCATCTCCCTGGACGCTGACAGAAACTTCAAAAACGGATGTCCAAATGTCAACTGCCTGCCATTTTTAACACAAGAAAGAGCTATGGATGGAAGACAGAAGTATAAGGAAAGAATGCACCACTGTCAGGTTCAAAGATCTCAGCCATCTTTGATATAACTTCAAGAAAAGGAAGAGAACAGCCTAATCAAGCAGAGACAGCTGCCCAGGTTGAAGTGAGGCTGTAGACAAAGGAGGAGGCAGCGAAGTCAGCATAGCATGCAAATATCAGGAACACGACCTATGACATATTCTCTTGCACAAGGTCTCTGTCATAGTCATTATGAAAGAACCCTTTTCAGCCTAGGAGTCAGAGTCTGAGCATTGGGAAAGCTCAGCAAAGAGGAGCTTAATTATGTGTGAGCACCTAATTCTAGGCAGAGCCACTGTTAAGTAGAATCGCTCCCCTAAAGTTTGCTTTGCTACCATAAGCCTTGCAGAATCATATCACCTAAGAATACATTTTAGGGATCAAGGTGTAACTCAATGGTGAAGCAAAAGATTTTTGATATTTGGGCCCTGGATCCATTGATTCATCCCTCAATACCAACAATAATTACTTTGGTTCTCATTCACACCAATTTGAAGTATAGAAAAAAAAAATAACTAAGCATATTACCTATTTAAGTACAGTATAAAACATTTAAGATACTTGAGCATATAAGTGAAATCAAACAGGCTTAAAAAAATCACTGCTGGTAAACAATACTTTACACAGTCTAAGCAGAACGATGCTACCAGGGTCCTGGGCAGCCTGGTGGCTACATCTGCCCCAGTGATCTTCAAGGGCCACTGTGATCTGGCTGGCAAAGGGGTGTCTTCTTTCTCCCTCCATGTGTGCCCCTCCTGAAGCTGCACGTGCTACACAGAGTAGCGCTGCATAGACGCGGACCATTTCTCATTCAGGATACAGACCACAGAGAGAAGAATCACTCTTCAGTCAAGGGTACATGGGTATCCATGCTCCCAAAAGAACCTCCAAACAACCTCTCAGAGTAAAAATATGAACAAATCCCTCCACAAGACACAAACCAAAACAACCTGCCTCTCAGTTTCCCTGCTTCTGTCTCCTGACCATCGGTCATGGCTGATCTGGGTGCTGTGTTTCTTACACTTTCCTCCCCCTCCCAAGGGAGCTCTCCAGCAAGCTGGGCACCTTGCTGCACATGGAGGTTCTAAACTCACTCATCTTAGCACCACTATTTACCAGCCCTGGCACTGTTCACACCACTGTTCAAGTTAAAACCTGAGAAATCCACTTCACCTCACTATCTGAGCCTCCACTGTAGTAAGTCACACTGGCCTCCTCTATTCCCTAAAACCATGCAAATGTCTTCACTCCTAACACAATGGCGGTCTAGGATCGCAAACTATGTCCCCAGCCTAACTCCAGTCTTCTGCCTGTTTCTGTGAATGAGGCTTTCCTGGAACACAGATGGGTACTTTACTTCTGCACTGTGACCGTGTATGCTCTGCTGCACCAAATCAATGCTGAATGCCGGCCTCACAGAGTACAGAGCCTAAATAGCTACACTAGCCACAGTAATCCAGAGAGAAAGTTGTGGTACTTGCTTCCCAGTACCCTTTCCACTCCACTCTCCACAAAGGGCAAGTTCCCAAGCCAGGCAATCCCCAGGGAAGAGAACTGAAAGTTCAAGGCCAGCCTGGGCTACATTGTTAGACTGTGTCTCACAAACAAGCAAAATAGTTTGTTGTTTTAAGTTGAGTTTTTATGTACCCAAAACCCACATGTAGTGAGTTGCTTCAACCTTCAAGGGTTTCGCTAAGTGTCAGGTCCTTTCTTGAAGTCAGAGCCTATTTTTACCCCCATGTCCACACTGGTCTAGTTGGCATCAGAAGAGTTCTGAATGATAATTTAAACATAATTAAGAACACAGTGACCTCTTCTGATTTACAAGCTGATATTCTGTTATCCTTGGTAAATTTTTGTATAAATGATTTTTATAATCTGCCAAACTAAGCAAGATTTGTGTATTCAATCAAGTATAACATAAAGAAACCACTATAGAGTCAGTGTTTTTTATTTTAGGGGCTTAAAAAGGAAATGTTTAATTTTGGAATATTCTCACATACACCTTTTGAGGGTGGGACTTGTGTTTAAACACAAGATTCATGTATGCCTTACACACTTCATACATGTAGGCTGGACATAATCTCACACAGTATTTTTAAAGTAATTCCGCCAGTAAAAACATTAGTGTACACTAAATGATCACTTCTGTGGGGTCCTGTTGGGGCTCAATTTTTCAGTCTTTAGAATACTATTGATTTCATATGCTATGATTTAGGAAGGCTGTAATTTCCTTATGATAGACTGTATTTCAGAACCCCACAAGGGGGAGCTGGAGTATGCCCACACTGCCTGTGACCTGTGTGGATTTGTCAAAAGAAAATTGAAAAGTTGACAGCTCTTTCCCAAAAGAACAAAATTCTTGCAATCTTAACTTTAACAGAGAAACTATTACCAAAATACAAACCATTTGGGACAACAATGAAAATAATGCAAATATTGAAGGAACCTACAAAAGCAAGCAAAACAGGGGCAGTTCCCTCCTAACCAGAGTGCCCCGCAGTTGAGGAAACCAAGCAGATGATTCCCTATGTCTGAAACTTGCTGTTTTCAGTTAGAGCATAGCATATATTAAGTCTTTACTTACAGAAAACATGGTACTATTTTTCCCTCCTAGACACGGAGGAAATACAGCTTAGAGGGGTCAATGACTTATCAAAGATCCTGGGGCCAGCTAGTGAGAGAAGTTATTTTTGCAAACCAGAACTTTGTTCACCAGAATAGATTGAGCTTATTCTTTCTAGGTACATAGAAGACCAGCACTCTGCCAGCACAGACATAAGATTTTAAAAGCCGTTTCAATATAGCACTCAAGAAAGAAGAAATACTTTAAACCACTTTTGTACAGAACCTGGTGGTTTGTGGTAAAGGAGAGTAGGGAACTGAGATCTGAAAAGTCATCTCCTCCCACTTGCTAAGACGTTTAGGAACAATGTGTGAAGTCCTGAGACTGTGCAATAAGATAGGAAGCAAAGTGGTAAAGCCCTAAGTCATTTGGATGACTTCTACAGACAGCAGCCAGCCACCAGATGACAGTCAGTACACAGAATCCCCAGAAGAATCCCCAGAGCCCGAGCTCAATCACCCAGACCACACGGACAAAGGAAGCTCTTGAAACTAGGTTTCCAAATGAAAGTTGTTCTGGAAAGTCCCAATTTTACAACCTATTTTTCTCAGACGCTTTTTACAGCTTCAGATGCTAAATCTTCTATGTCACCATGCCTATCAGCAGGGTCCCAATTCTGTACAGGCCATGGGACATTCCAGTTGGCAGCCCAAACACATTGAGGCTGTTACAACTGAGTCTGCACAGCCACGGCCTTGAATACCATGAGAGCTATCCGGGGCCTGCCCTGTGCGCACAACTCTCAGACGCTAAGACCGTCATTCAGTATTTGGTGACAGCTCCGTTCAATTATCATGAAGTGCAGCATGGCTGCTTCTCCCTGACATTGAACAGTAATTCCATGTCAATCCACACCAGTAGCTTCTACTCTCCCATGGAAGAAAAACGAAAGCCAACCGAACACCCAAACAAACAAAACCCTTACTTATATTGCCAGAGACACTCATGCAACATGTGCATAAAGAGCTGCCTGGAACTAGTTTTTGTTTTGTTTTGGTCTAAAGAAAGAGGGTTAATCCGTATCATTTCAAAACCAAAGCCTGGCCTCCCCTGCATTACTATAAGTCCCTACCTCCATCCTTAGGAGTTGTTACTGGATTCACTCTGGGCAGAGGGGGACACCTGTGCAAACTACTGGGTATGAGGAGGGAAGGAGGTGGCTTACTTCTATGTATTCACTCTAAATTAACCACACTTCCTTAGCTTAATTCCATAACAATAATTTAGATATTTGTGGGAAGTGGCTTTCCCACACTGAGGCTGTGAAGAGGGAACTCCTTTTCCTTACTCCTTCAGTTTCTAAGGGAAATAGACTTCAATTCTTTTCATCTAATGTAACGATTCGTTCAAAACCCAAAGGTCGGGGGATGGTGACCATGTGCCGGTACTGGCCCTGCCCCAGCATGCTTGCCGGACAGGCCATCTGGAGTGAGGTAACCTGTCGGTAATGAGGTAGGTCAACCCAAAGGCAAGTGGCCTATGTCACGCAAACGATTTGGCCTTGCCATGGGAAGGGGTTTCTGGCTCCACTGGCTGTTTCTCAGTCTTTGCTTCCTGGCCAGCACAAGGCTAACAGCTCGGTTTTGTCCTTCCGGGCAGGCTCACCAGGATACACTGCCTTGCCTTGACACAGGCTCAACATGTTGGGAACCAAGTGTTCATAGGCTGGAAACAACTCAAAGTCAGCCTTTCCTCTTCTTTTCAGTTTGTTTAAAAGTTGGGGGAAGGCATGTGTGAGAGCCAGAGGTAGACAGTAGGTGACCTGTCCTGTCACCCTGGCGTACTCCTTTGGGACAGTCACACACTGTGCTGAAGCTAGGCTGGCTGCCAGCAAATGACCTGCCTGTCTCCCCCTTGGTACAGCAGAGGGTTAGAAGCATTTGTGATGCAGGGGATTTGACCTCAGTTCCTCGGGCTTATGCAGCAAGCACACTTCCCTGCTATTTAAAAGGAATTGATAGCCTTGCTCATAATGGGTGTGGTCAAAGGCAAAAACACTGGAGGCAAAGCACTTCCCCTGCAATGTAAAAAGTTTGCCCAAATCTACCCAGAAGGACCGGAGCACAGGCTGACGGCTCCCCCATCTGGGCTCTTGCACTCCTCAGGAATCTGCTGAGGGCAGCTCTCGGGCTGCAAGCGGGCAGTACAGAAGTGAAACCTTCCTTAGGTCTGAATGCTTCAGGGTCAACAGTGAGAGGTGATGGAAGCCCAGTGCATCCCACATCTCAGCCTGGGGACTCTGCAGAGTCTGGACACCATTCAGTTGAGCATCATGAACAAGACAAGAAATAAACAGACCCACAAAGTGGTGGAGCAGAAAGCAAACCTAGGGAGCAAGCTGCTGTGCCTACAGAACACTGCCAAGCTCTAAAGGAGGGGCCAGTGTCTTGGGTGCCAGCTCCTTGATAGGTGGCTACTCTCAACCCCACAGTACCTATGAGCCCCTGGACCAACAGTCATACCTGCCCACCAAGCAGTTTGGGCTTGAAACAACCAGCTGAAGCCAAGGTGCTGTCTCTGTCCTCCTACTGCCTTAGACACATGCAGGACACTGGGAACAATTATGCTTAGAATGGGTGCCCAGAGTGGGGGAGGAGGTGGTCTTCCAACTTCAGTGCATGTAAAGTTTATGCTCTGATATCCCTGAGGATCTTGTAAGAACTTAAGACTTAAGAGTGGCTCAAGAGACCCTTAGAACTGAAACATTTGTCAGCACAGGGACCCTGGGAAGGCTGTGCACAGTATAGTGAGAGAGAGTCCTGGATGTAGCCACCAAAGGTTCCCCCTTGTACACAGGCCAAGACAAAGAGAATAAGGAAGGACTTCCAACTCTTTGTCTGTGAACTCGTGGACCAAGATAAGTTGATATGAGTCTATAGCCTTCAACTTCCATGCCTTGCCAGAAGACTGACTCTGAATTTGAAAGTTCCTTAAGTTTCACAACGGAAGGTGTATATTCAGAACCTGTTTTTGAAGTCATGAGAAATGGATTTTAGCTGTGTGTTAGGAACTGATTCTAAGCTCTTTACATGACTTTATCTATTCAATAGCATCCTCTTCTACCAGGAAGGGGTATTACCACTTCATGGACAGAATAAGGCACAGGAAGGTTAGTTGAATGTGAGGCCACCCAGAACCATGATCATTATGCAGGTCAGGTTTGGGGTTCTCCTTACCCGCTAGCACCACACATCCCTGGATAGGGGAAGCCATCCTTCAGAGGAGTACCTTAATGCTACAGTGTGACTCCATTACAGAGAAACTCCTGAGCTGTCCTGGAAATCACAGCTGAGGACTTGGGATGAGGGACAGAAAGGAATGGGGGCTCAGGTTTGGCAGTGTCACCTTCAGCACACCTAATGCATTTTTAATACAAAAGGCATAGGGAAGGGGCTGCTCGGAGCCTAGAGGGCAAGCCGAGGAGAGTGGAAGCACAGGGCTGCTCTCTTCCTCCGCTCCCTAAGTCTGTCAACTGGTCTAGGACTATGAATCCAGAGTAGTGTTACAAGAATTCCCTTCCCCAGCTCTCCCGTCGTCTCAGCCCAGCTGCCTTCCCATAAGGCACAAGAGCTCCTAGTTGTGAGTAACAGATTAGAATCCTGTCCTGTATCTTTTCCCTTCTCTGTGCCAGGGTGAGGGAGTGTCTGCCACTGGCCCAGGTGTCCAACCTGGGGACAGAGAGATAGTAACTCATCAGAGAGATATTAAAGGGGAACATGCCTCTGTCATATAAATATGCTATGATGTCCTTTTATTTCTCTCATTTTTAATTCTTTGTTCGACTTTCCTTTGTTTTTGTTTAATTTTGTTTGAGACAAGGGGTTCACTATGTAGCCCAGGTTGGCCTCAAACTCTTAACCTCAGGCTCTGTAGGGCTGAAATGATCTGTACCCTTTCACCTCGGCTGTTTTTGAGGTAGGGTCCGGCCAGAACTCAAGACTTCCTCTCTCTGGGCGCTAGGATAAAGGCATCCTCCAACATGCCTGGCCCAACCATGCTTAGCTGTCTAACTCCTGGTTCTTTACCTGCAGCAGGTTCAGAACTAGTCAGAAAACAGTGCCAACAAGGCAGCTTTGTGTCTCCTAACAAGCCTTTCTAGAGTATTCTAACACAATGACTATTTGAAAGAAGTTTAAAAAACCCTCTAGGCCATAATTTCATAAACAGCTTATAATTTCTTAGGATTATTTAATCCCCTATTAATGAATTCAATTACTGTTATTTCATATAATACAACAGACCATGTTGTTTATTAGTTAGGGCATAAAGCTTGATTCGGCTTATAATCTAGTAGAGGAAACCATCCCTTGTCTAAATGGTGTATCTCAGAAAACTGCTCATTCCACTCAACTGATCATGTAGGACGACCAGTAGATCGCCAGTGTGGTGACCCTTGACCTTCCCTACTATGTACAACAGTCAGAAGATCAGGGCTACTATGGAGCCCTTAAACATTTCCTATTTTCTATGTTAGCCCTCCATAACCTAGATAATTTTTTGCAGCACTTTTTTTTATTAAGTAAACCTGCACTCTCCATCTCTCCACTGTCTATGAGTGAGAGTCTCTCTAAAGTCTCCTCCCCACTCTGATTTTACCACTCAGTCTTCCCTCTGTCATACTGAACTGACAGCACCATCTAACAGCAAACTTGGACCCTCTCATGAGGCTCCAGCGCCTGTCCCTGGCACCAACAGCAAAAGCTGTGCCAACTCTCAAAGGCTAATAAGTCCTGGGCGGGGGTGAGGGATCTTAGACATCACACCTGAGAAAGTCTCTTCACACACACAGGACAGCAACATGATCACTGTTGGAGAGCCATCCCTCCTCCATACAAACTAGAAAACTACAGAAGACAACAGGTACTAATAATGGTGACCTTTGCCAAGTATGGCTGTGCTTTGCAATATCTTTTTACTATGATGTTATTAATTGCATTTATCAGTGGTGTTCAGTGCAATATTTACACACATACACACACACACAGACACACACACACACACACACACAAAGCCACTCTCCCTCAGTCATACCCTCTACTTTTCACTCCTCTAGTTTGTTTCCCTTGTTTTGTTAAAAATCATACATTTTGTAATCACAGAGTATCTTGAAAACATATTCTTTTTAGAAGTTAGTGTGTCACTGCACAAGTGTGTACACACAGTACAGCTGTGTGCCACGGACTCCCTTTAAAATTTTAACTTCTCTAGGTTTAGACAATTATTATTTTACAGTGGCTCCCAAACTTTAAGTTCTTTTTAGCCTTTCATACACCTGGTGGATACCGGGATGACACACATTTCGAAAATAGCTTTGAAATGTAAATCAATAAAACATTCTCTACATGTGAGCAGCCTAGATCCAGGAAGGTATTGGAGAAAATGTTTTTGAAAAACGTGTTTTATGGGGTTCAACCCTTAGACAAAGAGCCATGGGCAATTAGTACCGCTGAAGGAGGGAGACCGGTCTTCCCCAGGGATGAGCCCCCTAACTGGTTACCCAATGACAGCGGGGCAGCTCTGAAAACAGACACACAGGCGACACTAAACAGGCTCAGCAGGTTGTATGTGTACAGCTATGTGCATATTTGCATATATATAACCATAAATAAGAGAAAAGGCCGCCATAAATTTGGAAAAGGGATCATGAAAGGGGCTGAAAGAAAGGGAAAGGTAATAACGTAACCATATTTTAATCATTATGAATTACAATGAACTGTACTGGTTCGCTCTCCATTTTTGTCCACATGACACAAGCCAGCAAGTGTCATCTGGGAAAAGGAAATGTCAAAGGAGGAAATGCCTCCATCAGACTGCCTCCAGGCAAGTCTGTCAGCATGTGTTTGGTTAACAGCTGATGTGGGAGGGCTCAGCTCACTGGAGCAGTGGTACTTCTGGGCTGGAGGTCCTGGAGGAAATAAACCAGGAAGTGGCACCTCTCCATGGCCTTTGAACCAATCAGTTCCTGCCTAGGTTCCTTCAGTGGACTCAGGATAAAAGCAAAGAAACCAAAAAACTTTCTCCCCAAGTTGCTTTTAACTGTGGTGTACGGTGTTTATCACCTCAACAGAAACCAAACATAAACTTAGTGTGAGCTAACATAGTATTTACATGCTCTACCACCACAGAGCTACACCACGGGCTTACATGCTTGTCAAACATTTCCACATGGACCTCCAAAGCACAGTCTGGAAAGAGCTGTAATATACTGCTAAGCTGACAGTTCAACTGGTCAAATCCTTTTTCCACTGAGCATTAAACTGTGTCTATTTTGTTGCCATAATAAAATGCTGCAAAAAAGATTTATTGGCATTTTTCTTTCCTGTATCATGAATATTACAGAAGAAAAATCATTATGACATTTACTACTACATTTGGGAAAAAAACAAAAGCAACCCAGTTGTCATTTGCAATCCTAGCTCTAATCTTGACCTCCAACCAAGTAATTTGAACTCTGAGTCCTTTCAACAATTTCTAAAATAAGAATAGTGCCACCTGCCATGGCGGTAAGTCTGCTGAAGGTCAGTCTCGGTGGTGAAAAGGTGAAGCTCCTCCAAGTGGAGGGAGGGACAGATAGGTGCTATTTGTGGATCTCAGCTCAAATTCCCATTGACTCACCTATCTATTTAAAACTCTGCGCCTTCAATGTACTACACAGGGAGTTGACATAGACATTCTAGAAATGGTGGCAACTGGGCCCTGTCTAGGTGAGCCCCATGGAAGAGCAGGGGACAAAATTACCACGGGGTTTGGACCCAGTGCCATAGAGAGCAGCACAGGGCAGACTGGGAACCAGGGAAACTTTGAGGAGAGCTTACATTTGAACTGGGTCTTGGAATATGGAACCAGCACACTTTGCCCAGGATAAACCCCACGAAGAGGGGCTGGTAGAAGGGATGGTGTGTTCTGGGAAGGATGATTAGCTCAAAAGAAAGAGTCAGGAGCGCCAAGGAAGGAGAGGCCACTGGTCTCTAAATAGGGACAGCCTTGTGCTGTAACAAAGCTAAGGAGCTTGCACTTCCCTATACACAACATCACGTTACCATAGAGACACACCCCACCCTAAATTTCTATGAATCTCTATCACATTAGTCTAATTTACATATAAAATAATTTTATTCCTCTTCTTAACTTCACCCTTTCTCCTTAAAAATGAAGTTACCCCCCTTCCAGTGGAAACAAAAATTTTTTAAAAATTGATGATGCATTTCTTTCTGTTTAAACATCTCACTCTCTACCTGTGCATGACACATATTCTAGCCTGATACCAAGAAAAACCCACAGTTCTGCCTTGAGCAAGACCTAGAACCCTGTGGAGGAATTTGATGTCCTACGCACAACCCTCCACCCAGGTGAGCAACATTAGCAGAAGTAAAACTCCCAGGACAGTGTTGAGAATAAAGACTTTCCTTCTGTAAGGAGAGCCGGCAACCGCAGCCCTGCAAACACAAGGCGCACAGGTGCACACAGGCAAACAGCTGACGTGCAGAAATAGTACAGTAGGGATATGCTTTAGGAATTCCATAATTACTTTTTAGGTTTAAATTTTGTAGGATTTTACTTTTAGGTACACAATAAGCCCCGGAAAACATTTTAAGACTTTTTTTCCTAACCATGGAATGAAATAAAGAGACTGTGAAACATGTGCCTTGCAGAACACACCTTCAGATGTCTGCACAGGACGTCAGTGTTGTTTTTTTGACAAAGGACCAGCTCTGTCAACAAACTTCAAAGTGTACTCAGCAAAAAGAAAAGGGGCACTGCACTTTGTTCACAGCCCATGTATTAACTGGAACACTCAACAACTATCTATTGACTGATGGACAGACTGACTGACTTTGGAGAGAGCTACATCCAACAGGGCCTGACTTAAATAAAGCCACAAATCCCTGTACAGACAAAAGCAAAGAAGAAACCCACAGCCCAGAGAGGAGAACTGATGACAAGGGACATGAGGACCACTCAGTATGGGAGCGCTGCCTTTCATGAGGATCACATGGTGTGGGAGCACTGCCTTTCATGAGGATCACATGGTGTGGGAGCACTGCCCTTCAGCAGGTGGGATGCGCATCTGAGAGCATCATGTAAAAGAATGAGCATGGAAGTCCTCCTCACACCACTCACAACACTGAAGTCAAATTGGGCAGGAACAAAGATAAACTGTAAAAGCCTTAAAGCATAAGAGTAAATTTTCATAATCTTGGAGAACCTTTAAATGAGATGCTAAAATTATAACTAACCAAGGGGGAAAATGGATAAACTGGATTTCATCAAAGTCTGTATCTTTTGTCCTTCAAAGGATACTATCAAAAGAAGAGAGTCTACCACCTCACAAACAGCTTGCTTCAGCCTGAAGCAAGGATGGGTACCAAGATCAGACTGTAATGGCAGTCCCCAACTCTGTGACCAAACACACTAAACTGTCTTTCATGGGTAGACTGTTTCAGTGCCACTTACACATTAGTAAGACTTACTAAGCTACAATGCACGAAAGAAAAAATGGCAGACAGGGAAGCACAGGTTCAAATCCCCATTTCCAAATGTGCAAGGCCAGAAACATTTTAGGTCTGGGCTCTTTTGCAGTTTTGGGATATTTTTCTATACACAATGAGATGTATCAGGGAAGGAATCTAGGTTTAAATATGAAATTTGTGCTTCATATACACATTATATAACACAGTTCATATACAGAATTTTGGGGGTATGTCTGTGTTCTGTGTAAATAAGTATGTGAGGTTGTCTGTGAGATTTCCCACTGGGAATATCATGAACACACTCAAACAGTGTGGGATATTTTCATGTTTTGTATTTCCTATTTTTAGATAAGGGATGTTCAACCTGTAGCAAAATCAAGAAAAAGTCAAGTCACTATCAGCCAGGCCAGCCTAGGGCAGGGAGCAGAAACCCGCCCATTGAGGACAGCCACAGAGCCTACTGACAACTCAAATCTCAGCCATGGCTACCTGGTGAGGTGAAGGGAGCCTCCTGGAAATCTCAATCAATCTCAATCAGAACCCAATCATGAAGCATGGAGCAAAGCTCCAAGTGATTGCATTATGGTGTGCGTGTGTGTGTGTGTGTGTGTGTGTGTGTGTGTGTGTGTGTGTGTGTGTATGCTCGAGAACATGTCTATGTGCAGATGTGCACACCATGTACACAGGGTGGATGCCAGAGGATGATGCCAGATATCCTGCATCCCCGAGACAGGGATCTCTCTCAGAGAACCTGAAAGCTAGGTGGTGGACAGCAAGTCCCAATGACCTCCTGTTACCATGGTTACAAGCACAGAGATCTGCCCGGCTCTCTATGTGGGTACTGAGGTTTTGAAATCAGGCCCTCATGCTTGCATAGCAAGCCCTCTTATCCACTCATGACACGTGTGCTCTAAAGGGAAGGAAAATAGTTCCACTACATTCAACAAAGATCCCAAGTCAGGCTGGGACGGCCAGTCAGGTATCTCAGAAAAAATCTCTGAACCTAAAGAGGGAGAAGTAAGGGCAAACTAGAGAAGAGAGGAGGAGAGGCTGGGGAACATGCAGGTGCAAAGGACAGTGGTGGAAGGAAAATGGCACCCAGGAGCAATCAGAGGAGGCTAGCATAATACGGTGAGAGGGGAAGTAGTGTGCAATGTGACCGAAGAGCCAGCAGCCAGACTGGGGTCTGCACCTCAGGCACAGTGCATGCCTTTCACACACAAGGCCCCGGATTCACTCCTCACCGTGCAAGACCACACGGGGTAAGGACTGTACTGAGGACGAAGTGCGTCTTAACACCCGAAAGAATGCACCTACAGGTCTTAAGCAGGTGATGTTGGGCTCGAGGTGGGACAAAAAGAGCTACGTACCAAAGTAGTGAGCAGTTCTGTAAGCTGATAATGAAATGTCCATGAAAAGAATTTTAATTGTATAGAATTACTAAACATAAAAGAATGTCCCTTCAGCAGGGTGTGTCCCAGAACTCAGGAGGCAGAGGCAGGCAAATCTCTGCATTTGAAGCCAGGCTGGTCTACACAGCAAGTTCTAGGCCAGTCAGGAATACATGGTAAGCAGCTCATGGTCTGTCTGCGACCTCAGCCTCATCATGGAGTTATACTCAAGGAAATGGATGTGCAAAAAGAAAAGCAGAATCATGAGCACACAGCCCGAGAGCTAAAATAAAGAGACAAACCCACTTCACTGGGCAGCAGTGGAGTCAGCGACAACTGTGGAATAGCAAGCAGCACTGGCTGTTCTGAAGTGTGGAGGGCTGGCTACATCTCAGCGGAAAGCACTTGCCTAGTATAAAAGAGGCCCTGGATTCAGGACTGTGCACACGCGCACACAAAAGGAAGGAAGGAAGAACGCATGGGTTTCATCGATGCTTTAAATACATCTATTATTTCCATATTTCAACACTTTTCAAAGTAGCGTAAAACCCGAATGGACCATGCAGATCAGGCTGTGCATACTCTACAAGTTAGTTCAAAGTGGCTGCTTTAATGACCTGCGTCTGTGAAAGCTGAATGCTTTGGACCTGCGGGAGCAGAAGGTATGCGTTCGGCAGCTGCTCCGCAGACCCTTCTGTAGAGACTCTGCGAGTGCCCACTCCAGATACCTGCAGGAAAGCAAGAGAAGCACGCGTCCGTCAGTGTCAGCATGCCGGGTCCTGTTGACCAACACATCCGTCTCCATTACAAAATCCCCTAACTGTCCCTCATAGTGCCAAACTCTTTTCTTCTGATGTGCAACCAATGTGTTTAATGTAATCTGATGAGAATTAAGCACAAAAACCAATTCTGATGCTTGAATGTGCTGGCACCACATCTTCAGGATGCCCCAGGCACCACACTTGGGTTAAGACCCCTGTTCTGTGACTACCAGGAAAATGATACTTCACGTGCCCTTCCCAGTATCTTGATTTCAGTAGTGATGTGAATGGGGGGCAGCCCAGGAATGATGGCCACACTCAGCAGTGTCTCCTGACCATAAGCTCTCCTGCGAGAGGAGGCAGGCAAAAATATAGGAGGAGCCCGTGGAGTACACCTCTCACCTGTCTGAGAGGGAGGAGCCCTGCTGAGTTTAATTCTAGAAAACTGGATGGTACATCGTTTTTGCTTCATTCTAACACACTTCAAAGACCCAGGGCTATCAGGCTGCAGGGAAGGTGAAGACCCACTACGGTGTGGCCCACCAAGCAGAAGCATGGAGGTAATAGACTTGGGATCGCTGTAGAACATGAAAGGTAGGGACTCTTGGAGGATCTCTCCGAGAGTCCTTAAAACAGTCATCCTTGACTCAACAGCCAAATTACATGGCAAAATGAAGTTACTTACATGATAAGAAAAGACTCCATGAGAGGATGTATTAATAAATAACGAGCTTTCGAAGCTTCCTTCTTCGGTAGGTAAGAAAATAATTCTGAAGGATGTTTTCCCCATTGCTGGAATCACCTGAAAGGACAGCAGCTGGTTAGCCGTCTGGATGAGTATTCAGACGTCCTTTCCTTGTGACTACTTCTGCGGACAGCTCCTTGCTCCTTTATCAGCATCCCGAAGCCTGAGCCTCTGCAAGCTGACCATTGCTGTCACTCCAAGAGCAGCTGCCAACTCACGGCAAATAACTGCCCAGTTAGTTCCCTCCCTCCAGAATGGAGTCGGGTGCCTCCCTTTCTGCTCTCCTCCTCGCCCACGTGCTCCCCTGTCTGACTCTCACAGTCCTGCCTCTGTGAGTACAGAGGGTGGGGTACAGATGGGCAGATTTACTATTAAATATGTTGACACAATATTAAAAGCCAGGGACAGCATTTATCTGCATAAACCAAGCCAACCGCAGACCAAATGTAGGCTTCTCTGTTAACATTTCTTTCTTCTCAGTAGTTGGTAAAAGGTGCAGCATCGAGCAACATGGCACTCAAAAGAATTAAATAATTAAGGAAGTTCAAAGTGACTGAAAAACTAAAAGACTGCAGTTCTGCTGCCATGTGGTTTAACTACAGAAGAAGCCCCATTCACAAGGAGCCCTGGGGTCTGAGGGAGCACAGCTCTAAACTCAAGGGCAGGATTTAGAAGCTTCAGTATCCACGCCAACCTTAAGATCTTTCTCTACCCATGATAAAGCCATTCTACTTTTTAATACACATACATTGTAACAGTTTCTTTAAACATGTCTCCCCATTAAGTATCCAGAGCTACCAAAATTATGGAAAAAAAATGGATGTGAAAATACACATAGAGCAACAAAAAGCTACCAAATGGAACCATGGGCCGGAAAGCGGGATCTGAGCAGAAAGTCACTCATCACCACTCACCCTGCAATGGACAGGTGGCACATGAAAATGTCTAGCAGCTGTAAACACTGAGTTCACCACAACCTCGCTATCCCTGCTGGGGTTGTACGCATAGAGAAGCTTCGCTGCAGGATGTCCCAGGAACCTGGATGGGGAAGTGGAAAGACAAGGTACTTGTGATTATCAGCATCTCTCATACATGCACTTACACACCATCATTTGTGCTACGGACTGAACGCAGGGCCATGCACACCTCTGAGCTGCATCTCTAGCCTATACATATTTTTAACCCCAGAGAGCTATAATGTTCATTATAAAATTAAAAGAAGAACAGGGTGACAGCTCATCCTCAGGGCCAAAAGCTGTGTCTGGTTGCAAATGATCACCACTGGGTGTGTTGACAGTTGGCATTCCCTCCCAGAAGGAGGGGCTGGGGTATATAGGCTGTGGAGATCTGAAAGGAGGAGGCACAGTTTGCAGAGCTAAAGACTTCTCAGTGCAGCTGCCTTGAGGTTACCCAGGCTCTTTTCAGTAACCTCTCATCCACAGTAATTAACCCCAATGAACGCAAAGTCCCACTTTGGTGAAATCAAACATTGGTTTGTCACTGGGACCTTAGTAGGACTGGTATTAGTTGCTACATAGCTCCCCTCTGCAGCGAAAATGTTCTCAGAACACAACAATTACCAAATCTTGTTGGAAATAAAACATTTAATACATAATAGATTTAAAAGTAAACAAAAGCCCTTTATTTTTATAAGATACTAGACAACTTATACTAGCACCCCCTTTGCTTCTGTGTTGTAAGAATTCAGCGTATCTGCATTATTAAATGCTTTCACTTTTTTTGTTTATTAAACCAAGCATACTCTGGCATGCACTAACAAATCTAGGGTTTCCTATTCAAATCAAGATACGTTTAGGTAAGAAATTGTATTCACCATTTAAAGCTTCGTGGAGCCGACCAAGGAAATATCACAAGCAAGGCCCACCCTCCTACCCTGAAGAAATGTATGCAGGAAAGATTGTCAGTGAAATTAAATGGGGGCAGACGTGGCCAAGGAGTGCTGAGGGGAAATTTTCCCTTTATCACATGACCTATCTAGTGAGTAAGGGAAGATTCCCTTTGTCATCTAGACATCCCATCTAGATAGGGATGGCAGCTACAGGCAAAACAACGAAATGAAGAAACCAAACCCTGGTGTTGGGAGCCTTGGAACAAGCTGGCCATTGGTCAGCAAGGAAATCCCCATCCCTTCCTCAATGGCCTATTTTAATTTACTCTCAAAATCAGGGCAAGCACACTTTCATACTGTACTTTTTGGTAAATACATTTTTGTGATAGTTTAAGAGAGAGAAAGGGAAGGACAGGGGATTTTCACGGAGCTCAGTACTGTGGGAGAGCAAGCTTTAGGCCAGAGGGAAAACCTGTCTCAAAAGCAAAACAAAAACCTGTACAGGCAAAAGGCGTTACACAATGTTTGAAAACCTCTCGCCAATCTCCCAGTAATGATCTACGGCGAGGCCACCACACTGAAGATTTGGCTGGCAGTCTAGCAAGAGGACTGTGGAGCACAGGGAGAGGCCTCCAGCCCACCCATCTGCAATGGTCACTTCCTTCCGGCTCCTACCATCCCACACTGACTTCACCTGCCTTATCAGGCTGCAGTAGAGCCTGCAAGAACCGCTCTGCTGTCATTCTTCCTCATACCAGAATCTAGGATTCTGGTTAGCACGGCCCCAAATAAACCTACATTCTGATTTAAGCAAAATCCTCATGTATTATGCTCGTATTTCTTAGAATTTTGTTCCATTGTGCTGTTTATTCTAGCAGGATGGTGAGATTGAGAACAGAACTGCCTACACAGTGGCAAGTCCAGGGCCAGCCTAGGTTACTCTGTCTCACACAGGGAAAAGCTCACTTGACTAAGAATGATAAATGTGTTGTTTCTCCCATACAGAACACCGTGAAACTGCCACTCAATGTATGAGATTCTGTCCCACCTCTCATGGTGACTTTTCTAAGCACTTATCTTAATGAAAGATTTTAATATATCTGATATGTATTTTAAATCATAAATATTCTAGAATGTCCACTTATAAATAAAACACATCTGTGTGATTAAAACCTTGGTCCTTGGGCTGGAGAGATGGCTCAATGGTTGAGAGTGCTGACTGTTCTTCCAGAGGTCCTGAGTTCAATTTCCCAGCACCCACAGGGTGGCTCACAACCATCTGTAATAAGGTTCCATGCCCTCTTTTGGTGTGTCTGAAGACAGCTACAGTACACTCATATACATTAAATAAATAAATCTTTAAAAAAAAAGTAAAACCTTGGTTCTTTTGTGTCTAAAATTCACTTGTTTCATTATGTGTATGGGTATGCATCTGAGTGAGTGTATGCCACACTTATATGTATTAGGGGAGGACACACACAGTTCAGAGCAGGGTGTCAGATCTCATCTCTTAGAGCGGGAGTCAGGTGGTAGTGAGATGCCCCCATGTGTGCTGGAACTGAACTTGAGTCCCCTGGAAAAGCAGCAAACATTCTTAAATGCTAAACTACCACTACAAACCTAACTAATTAAATAACTTAAAATAATTAAATATTCCAATTAAAATGAAATCATTTACTGCCAGACATGGTGGTGCACGCCTTTGATCCTAGCACTTGAGAGGCAGTGGTCAGGCGGATCCCTAAATTTGAGGCCAGTGTGGTCTACAGAGTGAGTTCCAGGACAGCCAGGGTTGCCCAGAGAAGCCCTGTCTTGAAAAACAAAAACAAAAACAACCAACACCAATGACAACAACCCATACTATAAACATAAGGGTCACCTAATAAACCCAGCCAGAGAACTGGGCTCATGTCTACCTTTCTTGCCATAAATGAATACACACTTCAGTAGCCTTAAGTGAAAGGTACCAACCAATCAACCGAGCTATTTAAACTTGTCCCCTAATACTTTATATACTGTGGTAGTTTGGATATGCTTGGCCCAGGGAGTGGCTCAATTAGGAAGTGTAGCCTTGTTGGAATAGGTGTGTCACTGTGGGCATGGGCTTTATTATCCTCGTCCTAACTGCCTGGAAGCCAGTGGTCTTCTCCTATTTGCCTTCAGAACAAGAGGTAGAATTCTCAGCTCCTCCTGCACCATGCCTGCCTGGATGCTGCCATGTTCCTGCCTTGATGATGATGGACTGAACCTCTAAACCAGTAAGCCAACCCCAATTAAATGTTGTCCTTCTAAGAGTTGCCTTGGTCATGGTGTCTGTTCACAGCAGTAAAACCCTAACTAAGACACATGCTATTCACAAGTGCTCTGGTTTCCAAGAACACGGAGCAATGCACTAAGGAGAGATAGCAGCACCCTCCACAGCAGGGTGTCTGCAGCCACCAGAATCCCAGCAGACACAGAAGCCGCCTTGCCACTGGCTATTTTTATTCTACTTTTCAATATTCTATTTTTACATGTGTTAAAAGGGTATGAATTTCCTTCAGTAGTGACAACTGGAAGATAATCTATTAATTTAATATGACAAAAGAATGATGAAAATTTATGAATGATTAGCACTTCCAGCCTTGGAACCAACAGAACTTTAACCCTTGGGAGCTCTCAGGAGAAGAAGGAAGACGAAACTGAAGCTAGGAGAAAGCCTGCTGTCGGCCTGAGGCTAACACCACCACAGTGAGGGCAAACGCTGGCCAGGCAAGGAAGGAAGCAGGAGCAGGATGGCTGCTGTCTGTTCTGTTCCAGGAGCCAGGGCAGGTGGGGGAACATCAGTGGTGCCTTAAACGTGCCTTAAATGAAATTCTAGCACGGTGAGTGAGTGACAGCTTCCCCCACTCCCCACCCTGTGAAGTGACCCTGGGCAAACTGGTGCTGCTTCTCAGCAACAGGTGCATAAACCTCTGTGTCCTGTACTCAAGCACAAAGACATGTAGAGAGGGGCTATACATGCGCAGATGATGGCTAAGTCATCCTTGCAGAGCTCATCAGAAACTCAGTGAAGGCTCGGCTACAGCACATCTGCAATCCCAGCATTACAGAGGCAGAGCTAAGAGATTTGCCACAGCCTGAGGCCAGCCAGGGCCACTCAGTGAGACCCTGTCTCAAAGAAAACAAAATGACAAAGCGACCCAACTCAAATGACATAAAACACCTTAACATACTGAAAAACTACAAAGTATTACATAATGGAATTGTCTGAAGGCATTTGAAGTCTAAAAATCAGTAACCCTTTCAAACCAAAGCCATTGCTGTAACCAATACGTTTTTAGATAACAGAACTGGTAATTAATGCATATGTAGCACGTGTGCATGCACACACTCACTGATTGTGGAGTTGTTGAATATCCTTTAGTTTTCTGCATATGAGTGTTTGCCTGTATGTATGTGGGCGCTGCCTGCTTGGCTGGTGCCTGGCCAGGAGAGAGACTGATTCCCTGCAGCTAGCAGTGTAGACAGTTGTCATCTGAGTGCTGCCCTCGTCCTGTGAATAAGTGGCAAGTGCTCCTGACCCCTGAGCCCTCGTTCTAGCTCCTAAACTATGGGATTTTATGTTCTGGAAGAGGAAATGACAGCCAGGATACTATGTACTGGATTGTTCGTCCTACTCTCGCTATATTCACCATGATCCATTTCATTATAACTACCAATCTAAGACAGTCTCTAAAATAGAGACTGCAGGGGTGTGTGCAGGTACACATTCACACACACACACACACACACACACACACACACACACACACACACACTTTTCTTAAGAGAAAAAGCTTTGTGCAAGCTATTCTCTCAGATTTGAAGTCAGTGAGATTATAAATCATATAACTTAACTTTTTTTTTTTTTTTTCCCGGAGCTGAGGACCAAACCCAGGGCCTTGAGCTAAATCCCCAACTCTTAACTTTTAACAAATTTCTTAATCTATTTTTTTTTTAAAGCAATTCAATACAAAATGCTCTGAGCATGGCAGTAGAAGCCGTTAGTCCCAGCACCCAGGAGACAGAGAGCTCTGTGACTCTGCCAGCTAGGACTACAGTGCAAGACCTTGCTAGTGATTAGATAGTTCAGTAGTTATTCAGACACCTAGGAACTTGTGAAGTTAGCCAACTACCTTAACGATTTTATCTCTTCTTCCCTTTAGAAAAACGACCTTTAAAAAGCTCAGCATGACAGTTCATTTCCTTCCCTGTCCTTCTAACCTTCAGAAATATAGACAATGACAATGTCAGAAAAGGACAAGAACAGCAGCTGAATGCTCAGAGCACAGCAGACCCCACTGGCTCTCGAGTTCCCTCATCCCCAGGTCACTGCACCCAGCTTCACTTGAACAACCCTGTGAGCCCAAGCAGAGCTCTGAAGAGTCTGACTGAAGATGTGCCTTTCAGTGCTTGCTATTAGTCTTTAAATTTTAACTGTATCCCAGACAAGAGCCCGAAGCTGCCTCCTCTCCCGCCCACTCCTCTTCCTCGTGCGATCCCAAAGCCTGCGTTTCCTCCTCCCATGGTTCTCAGCACTGTGATGCTCCTTGAGTGTGTCTATCTTCTCTACCTAAAGGTCCACAACTAGCCCAGGCACCATCAATAGCCTACAACTTCCAGCCTGAAGGTACAGCAGACAAGGCAAACAGCTGCATCTGGCCTAAAAGAATTCAGAAACCATCAGGATTCAATTTTTCTACTATAAAATAATCAAACTTGTTCCAAAAAACCCAAAGACTTAGCACTGACTTCATACTGAAGTCTAGCTGTTATCAAATAATACAAGGCATATCATGAAATAACTGGGTGGGGGCCAATGGTACAACTCACTAGTGAAGCATACGCCTGGCATGGACGAGGTCCCAACTTCAAACCACAACAATGCAAAACAAACAACAAAAACTGAAGGGGATTAAAACAACATTTAGACTCTTCCTTTCATGAAAATATTCCTCTAACAAGCCTGGATTGATATCCTTTCACATTATTATATGCTTAAAACATAACGCCATGTATATAGCACTGTGTAAAAGATATACTGAGGACAGGGACTGGGAAGAGGGCTCCATGGTTTTCAGGTTATGCTGCTCTTGCAGAGGACACAACTGCCAATAACTCCAGCAGAGGACCCAGGGGATCTAATGCCCTCTTCTGGCCTCTGTCAGCATCCGCAGTCATGTGCACATGACTACAACTCCTAACACATGTATGTATAATTAAAAGTAGAAACTTTAAAAAGACATGCTGAAGAGAAATACAAACACAATGGATTTAGTTATAATAAAAAATATACTTACTGTATTCCAAAATCTAGAACTGACGGCTGAAAATGTAAGCCTTTCCCAATAAACAGTTTATCTGAGAAGCTAAAAGAAAAAAGAAAAAAAAAGGACATTAATTGCTTAGTTTTTAATTTGGACTTTGCAATCATATACTCAGGACAATGACTCTAAATTCATGCTATATAATTTTACTCCCTTATCAATAAATTGGAACTAGAATTCTAAAAATTTACAAGCATCTAGCTTACAGTTAATATCAAATGGACAGATCTTGCCACCATGATAACGACCCAAATAGAGCCCCACTTAATGACTAGCAGGCTTCTTTCCTTATGAAAATCAGGTAACAGGCCTATCTTCACACACCCCAAAGAAAAACATAAACGTAAAGCAGGTTTGAGGAAACTTTCGCCCCTAAATTCTTTAGGCCAATGGTTAATAGGGAAAGGCCAGTGTGTCACAGGCTGTTAAAGGTAGGCATAATTTCCAACTAGGTCTGAATTTTATTTATATAGTTTTGTTTTTGAGATGAAGGCTCACTCTGTAGCCCAGGCTAGGCACTCACTATGTAGCTCAGGCTGGTCTCAAAGTCACGGAGCTCTCTTGTCTCAGCTCCTGAGTTCTGGGTTTACCGATACAAATAATAATCACATAAACTCACACGGCAAGTCACATTCTCAGCCCCTGTGGGTGCTCACTATGATCTCACTTCCCTTTCTCAGTCACAGGGCTGCAGAGACAGATCGGAAGTTAGGAGCGCTTGCTGCTCTAGCAGAGCCCAGGCAGGTTCAGTTCCCAGCACCTACACAGTGACTAACCACCATCTGTAGCTCCAGAGCCAGGGACTGTGACTGCCCTTCTGACTTCTCAGGGCACCAGGCACATACACGCTACACATGAATGCATACAAACAAGTAAAACACTAATCCACGTAAAACCAAATAAACTTTTTTTAAAGGTCAATGGTCATAGATCAATTCAGTAGACAAACAAATCACATGTAAATGAAAAAATATAGTAAAGCTATAACAAGATATAAAAACATTTAGATGGATTAATTAGATAGACAGACAGAGGTACGGCAGTCTGAAAGTTACACAGCACAAAGATGTTTACCAAGAGAAGTTCCTTAAGTGAGCATGCTTTATTTAGAGACTCAGAATAGCTCTCCATAACAAAAGCTTACTATTTTTCCCTTCCCCTTAAAGCCCTCAGGAAGCTGGTCCCGCTTTTGTCATCTGGACTTTAAGTGTTTGCCAGCTAGAAAGTTACATGACCTTTAGAAGATCTTTCTCAGAGGTTTGATTTTTCCTGTCAGCACAGTCTATGGAGGGGCAGGAGAACCAGCCCCATCCCACGGTCCTCACTCACAATTCCAGCTGCAATCTTTTCCAACTCCCTTCCTCCAAAAAATGTCTGGTCGGAGCTATCTGAGTCTTCAGCCTATCACCAACACCAGCTGTGTTAATAATCAAAGTGACACTTTGGTCTCTTGTCAACTTTTCCATACAACAGAGACTGGACTCCTTCAGACCCCAGAGCCCAGCACTAATGCTTTGACTTGCTTGTAAATAAGACCATTAGCTGCCTCCAGAACAGAAGTGACCACCTCAGAAGTGCTCTATGGACACCCACTCTACACAAAGCTGGTCAGGGCTTAGCATTCCAAGAGAACAGCTAGAGGCCACAAAAACGCACTGAATGAACGATGCACAACAGCAGCCAACAGCAGCAGCTCCTGCCCAGTGCCAGAGCTGCGAGTTGGACATTGGGTCTAAGTGGGCAGACGAAGCCAGGAGGATTTTCTCAACTTACAAGGTCACAAAGCACAAAGAGGCAAATCTCTAACTCAGACTTGTGGCTGCTGGAAGGGAGAACACTATCACGGAAGCAACTAGGCCTAGCCTGTTGGATGACAGCCCGAGTGGCGGAGGTCTGACAAGCTGCTTCCACACCCATGGCCACTGCTTCCCTGGTCTGAGACGGTCAGTAGCTTGGGTTAATGCCTGTCTTATTGTCTAAAAAAATATGCAGGGACAGCAGTGCTTAGCACAGTTGTCGTGGAGATAAAGTGAGAGGACATGGCCTTTGCTTCATGCCTGCACATGGTTTATGTAATAACCATAGGATCACGTTACAAAGAGGATGACATTCATCTAGTATAAAAGGAAGGAGACAAATGGAGAGGCCCCTGGGGCTCAGTGCCCATGCTGGTCTCTAAACCGGGAGATCCCTACACAGTGATATGCACAGACCTGGACTATCTCCCACAGACCAGATTTTGAAATCCCACAATCAGAAACTTCATGTGCTCAACAAAAAATAGGCATCTGGGGATCAATTTAAAGTAATATAGCAGAAATATCCCAAACTTCTTTAAACTGTAAACAGAAAAACCCAATCCTATCAGTGCTTTTCACCCCCCTGAAATTGCGGAAAAGATTCTTTTTCCTTGTTAGTATATTTTAGTCACCTGTTAGAAAACAGGTCTGAGAGAGAAATACCGAAAGAGGCGTTTAGATCTGGAGAGTCTACACACACACACACACACACAAGGGCTGAGGATTAACCACAGTACAGCTCCCTCCCTAAGGCAAGCCCCAGACTTCTTCACAATCAATCTTAGAAACCAACCCTTCCCAACCTTTCCATTTTAAGACATTCTCTGACCTGTCCTTATTTAGGTCAAAAGGCCTTCCTCACCCTGAGTGTCCTGCAGGCAGCGTGGAGAAAGCTGTGGAGATGGGAAGTGTCTCTTAAGTGGCCTTACTGGATTCCTTACCTATGCCTATGCACCCAAGTCTCCATGGACCCCACAGCTGAAAACATGGAAGGACCATGAGTGGTGGGGAGTGGCCTCGACATACGCCCCTTCCTGCCTGCCTCCCCTCATGCCTTGATTCATGAGGGTCCTCTGTTACACCCTTTGTAATAAAACTGAGCAAATGTTTCCCTGGCTTCTGTGAGCTGCTCTATCCAATATATGAAAACCTAGAGGGTTGTGCGAACCTTGCCTGTAGCCTGTGCGTCAGAAATGTGGGTGAAACAACCAGACTTGTGGCTGGGCACCTCGAGTAGGAAGGAGGCTTGGGACTGCAGGATCTGACCAGAGACAGTGTCAGAACTGAACTAAAGGATTCTGGCTGGCGTCTACTGCAGAAGTGATTCCTGAGAGCTCTTAGGGATGGTGCCACACGTCTCAGAGTCACAGGGAACTCAGTGTTCATTATTGTGGCCTGAAAGTTAAGGAGAAAAGGTGGATGGCTTTCCAACAGTGGGTAAGTAGCTAGCAGCCAAAATTTAGTTACATATGGACATCACAATTTATCCTCAGATTATCAGCACTGAAAGTTAACACTGTGAAATGCCAAAGTCATTTCCAAACTAACCCCTTTAAAGAAATAACCCTGAGAGGCTACGGTAAACGAACAAGGAGCCACCTTCTCAACCCCACTGTTTCACAGGCCAGCATTATCTTTGCAACTTTCACCCTTAATAACACAACCCATTATGGTGAATGCCAACCCTCACCTGGCCTCTTTTACTCTACAAGAGTCCCATAGGCACAAAGTAAACAAATGCAGCTCAACTATGTATTTATGCTATGTGTTTGAAATTCTTACCCTGTGTCTGTAAGATACACTTTTCATTACAAGGGACAATACAGGAGCTGCTCTGCACTTCTGGACAGGGGTACCGATGGGAAACATGGGCGGTAAAGCCTGAGGGACATGAGCTCTTACCTATGTACCCCTGCTTCTCACACTGAGTCCTTACTGAACCATGGGGGCTGAGAATGAAGCCAGAACTGTGTGCAGGCTAACAGCATGCTTTCCCTCTGATCTACCACCTCAGTGCTTACGTTAAGTCCTTATTTTAAAGATGCTCACCTTCTCTGCAGGAAACCTTTCTAGTAGTCAGACACAGCTGCAAAGCATCCCTCGGTAATTTAAGGTCTATCTCATTCTAAATGACCCCAAATGATCAAGCCATCCCACACTTTTTTAAAGGTCTATCTCTGCTTAAATGACCCAAATCAAGGCATCCCACAGTACTTAAAAGTCTATCTCTGATTAAATAACTGAAATTAAATCATCCCACTTTTGAAGGTCTATTTCAGCCTAAATAACCCAAAACAAGTTACCCCACATTTTTAAACATCTATTGCTGTTTAAATGCCCCAAAGCAAAGCACCCCATACTTTTTAAAAAGGTCTATCTCTGTTTAAATGATCCAAATTCTTGTCTTTCTCTTTTTGCTAAACTTCAGCCACATTTTTCTCTATACATATAAAATAAAGCCAAATAAAACAAAATTAAATTAAAAATAAGTTTGGAAAGGTGGCTAGTCGAAGGGAAAGACATTTGATGAGAAGGAAATGAGCCAGCTTGAGTCAGATACAGCTGAGATAGGAGCCCACGGCGCAGGGCTCAGTTCCCTATTCTGCAGAATGTGCTGGATGCCGCTGACATTCTCAGAACTGTGTGGATACCTGGATTCCTTACTCCGAGGAAAAAGTCAGCCTAGGTCTGCCGTCACACCTACCCTTTTAAAACAACAGCCCAGCAACCTAGACATGGAAATGAGTTAACTGGAACCAGCTGTCTGGCTGTTCAGGTAGCTTAGTTGATCAAAGACAAGGGTCCTCCTTGCCAGAGTGAAGAGCGAGGCCAGTGAGTGTGGCCCCAGCCCTGGTAACACTGGGCAGATGCTCATCCTAAGAAACAGGCCTCCTCAGGTCATAACCCAAGGTGTGAGCGTATGCTAACAGGCAAACTATGAGGCTCTCCTACTGAAAATGAACACCTTTCTGGAAAAACAAAAACAACAACAACAAAAAAAACAACAACAAAAAAAACAAAATGAAGAAACAGCAAAAGCCATGCTAAAATTGTGCCCCCATGTATGCCAGGCTGGTATTCTGAGTCCCAGCTCCAGCGAAGGTTTCAAAAAATGGGGCTGTATGACATGGACCTTGATGAACAGGTACCACACACAGTTGGACACTAGAAGAAGCCACATTCAGAAGCACTGACTGTCAACAAAGATGTAAAAACTGAGAAAAGTGAGTGGCAGGGAAGCCGGTGACAGCAGAGCCTGCAGCTCAGAGGAGAGGTTATGTCGGGCCATCGGGGGGCGCTCACCCATGCTCCAGGAGATAAAGCCATGGAGTTTTTCTCCTATTTGGCCACTTCCTTGATATGGAAGTACTGCTTCTGAAGATGGCCTAGCCTGCTCCTTCCAAACAACTGACTGTGGGACACAACAGTGACCATCCACGGAAGGAAAGGTCGGATGGCACTTGACTGTCCTCCGTATTCCTCAATAGTCTGTTTCCATCAACACCCTACCAAGGGGCTGTCTTTTAGTAAAAACTTTGCAAACACCTAGAGAGCACAAAATTTAAAAAACAAAACAAAACAAAACAAAACAAAACATGACAATGACTTTGGCCAATAAATAAAAACAAAGAAGCAGGACAGCAAGAGAAACGACCCATACTCATCTCACAAAGCCCGAGTATCAGAGGGGAGCAACGCTTTCCTGAGAGGACAATGTCCCGGGCTAGATTCTGTTACCCAGAATGACACAGCTTAACTATGGTGCTTGAAATTACTGGGGGTTTCCCTCCACATCAAAATCTTACAGTGGGGATAAAGGTCTTTTGGCAGAACACGGTTTCTTGGTTTCTTTTACTGTAGAAATCTTCGGGTTTTAAGGTCAAAGCATTAACAGAGACAGAATAAAGAATAAAAGGCTCTGAGAACGAAACCTGGGTCTGTGGGATTCATGCTCGGTGATTAAAAAAAAAAAAGGGTTGGGTTTGGAGGTGGCCCCAATGATTGATGGCCAGGCCTTCCTAAGGCTGTGACAAATGTCCTCCACTAAAGTGTCTCCAAAATTGCTGATAAAAATCCTCACATCTGTAACTCCCACAGAGAGAATTCCTCTTTCAAAGTCTAACCCATTAGCCAGGTACTCTCTCTGGATGGATCCTGGATTTTCAACATTACCCCTCCCCTCCTCTCCTCCCCCCTCCCGCCCCCTCTTCTCTTCTCTCCCTCCCCCTCTCCCTTTCTCCTCCTCCCCCCTCTCTCTTACACACACACACACACACACACACACACACACACCTTTCTCTCCCCTACACATACATATGAAGAGACCTATGCCCTAGTCACTTAAGCCCTCTGACCTTGTTTCTCTAAACCTCTTCCCTCTCATAGTCTACATGCTAGCAAACGACAGCCACCATGCACTTAGCCTTTCTGAGGTGCAGGATGCTAACCAGAACTTTATTACATGTAACGTAAGAAAGCTGTATGGAAGTTTGTTATCGGTTACAGTTAGGATCATCAAGTTCCCAAATGCCAAATGCCCATGTGTTAAAGTCTTCATCCACAGAACGACGTCTGAGAGGTGGTGGAAACTTAAAAGCTTAGTAGGGTTTTAGTCACTGAGACTACGTCCTTGAAGGCAGTCATCTGTGGGTCATAACCATAAAGAACACAATTTGTTCTATGTATGTTTCCCACAACCAACATCCATCACCTCTTCCAGAAACACACGCAATGATCCCACCTGGACACTGGCAGGACCCACTACAATCCCTAGCCAACGGAAACGTATTTAAGTGTTGATTACCTCACGTATTTTTCTACAGTAACCGGAAGTTGACTAGCACACATTCCAATTTCATACATGAGGAAATGACTGAAGGGCGTCAAACACTTGCCAAAGCCCTCCTCCCCTAGGGTAGAGAATGGGATGTGAATGCACACTGGAAATCCCTGGCTCCATGGCTCGCCCCCTCCTCGTGATCACTTGGGTGCTCTCGCTCTTCTGTAAGGGCATCAATGATCCCCAAGCTGTGGAGTCAAGGGCTGAGCTACCTTAACCTCTCTGCTGGCTGCCATCTCTGGAGCAGTCCTTCCTGGGTTTCTAGGACACTGTTGTGTATTCTGTCCTTCCATAACAGCTGCAGTCTGTCTCCTCAAGCTGTCCTCTCTGTGCATCTCTGCACAAGACTGAATGACTCTTCCTTGTTGAGTGGTGTCTTTTACTGTCTACTGTAATGCTAAGTGTGGGGAAGACCTGGAGTCTGCATGTAGCCCCTGGGCCCCAGGGGTGTGTGTGTGTGTGTGTGTGTGTGTGTGTGTGTGTGTGTGTGTGTGTGCTGGGGGGTGTTGGATTAGAGATGCCAATAGCAGGGTGGAAAAGACAGAGGTGGGGTTGAGGTTTTGCAGGCTTGGAGAGAGAGACCCACAAGGAGAGGAGAGGAGCTGCCTTGGAAGAAGAGCATGCAGGAGGGAAGGGGAGAGCCACCATGGGCTAAGAGACAGGAGACCATGGCCACCCAGACGGACAGAGGAAACAGTGGGTTTATGGAGTGGACTCCAACAGCATGGAGGGCAGGCAGCTGCCCCGCTACTGTGCTAGGTCTATTTAAAATATGAGGGCTGTGGTTGTCTTTCATTCGGGAACAGAAATAGTCAGTGGCAGGGAAGAAGCACTAGGATAGGATTTTTAATATTTTTTTACTATACTTCCTTTGGAAAAGGGTTCCTGTCCACCCAGTTGTTCTACCTACCATCTCTTAAGGCTGTTGATTCACAGCAAAAACATTTGTTATTTAGTACCTTTGTGACAACATTTATAGATTTTTTTTTACTCTACAGCTTATGCACTCAGAACTGGCCTCAGACCAGTTTTACTAGCTCCCCTTGCAGCTAGAATACTGTCCCGTGACCGAGATGACCAGACTGACTTACCTGAGGCAGGGCATCAGGCACTGAAGCAACAAGGAGGGAGGAAGGAAGGCGCAAAGGGCAACCACAGAAGCAGAAGTGCAGCGTGTCAATGGCAAGGCAACAATGTCTGGGCAGTTCTCCTGGCATCACTCTAGCTGCCAGCTCTGCTCCAGCTTATGCTCCCCAGGCCTACCCTCAAGTCTTCTAGAGAACTCTTTTCAATACTCTCCCTGCTTGCTTAGACGAGCCAGCGCTATTTTGTTGTTGATGATGTTGTTGTTGTTTAGCTGATTCACTACCCAAGCCTGTGTGATCTGTGGCCTAGACTCTTCTGTGAAGCTCCTGGCTGGATATCCATCTGCACCAGAACCAGCTCTTGCGAGACAGTTGCCAGAACCTCCAGGTGGAACTCAAAAGGGCAGTAACTTGGTATGTGCGATTGTCACCCTATTGAGTGGCTTGTCTATGTGCCCTCAGGGAAGCCATCTGGGCTACCCCACTCCTGTAGCCTTCCTTAATCCCACAAGCAAGTGGTTCTGAGGGGTCTCTAGGGATTTCATTCTTTCACACCAAATAAGTCTCTTGTTTTCCATTCCCACCATCAGGACGTATTTTCAAAAAGCACTGTATTTCCAATTCAACAAACTTCAAAATATGCCCTCACATTCACTCATTAGTCACAGCACATTCTGCATGCTGTACAGAATTCCAGTAGCCACATGAACTATAAAGCCTGCCAAACAACAGGGCAGCAATTACGTGCACGTCTCCCTGGGCCCTGCTCCAACTTTCTGCTCTCCTCAGCTCAGGTACAACTCCTGTGTGGTTTAAAGACTGACATCCTTCCTAGACTCTAGAGGTGAATCATATATCGTGTTAAAATAATTTGAATATGATTTCATAATGTGCAAAATACAAAATCCATTTTGTCTTTTCTTCCAGTTTTGGGACAGCAAGGTCGCACAAAACATAATTTAGTATTAGCATCTGTAGCAGTAATCTTACACACAGCAAAGGAGAATGCAGCAACCACACAGCAAACAAAAGTGGAGAGACAAAGAATAGGCGTTTTCTTCCATGAGTAGCGACAAGCAATGCATCTATGGAATGAGAGTGGCCACACTCAGTTCCCAAAGTGTCCTTAGATGTTCAAGTATTCAAAGATGCTTGAAGGTGAGTGCTACGGTTTGGCTGAGGCCTCCAAAGCCCCTGTATTAAAGGTATACTCTGCAGCCTGTGGCTCTACTGGGAACTGGCAGGACTTTAAAAGGGGCAAAGACACTGAAGGCATGGCCCCGAAGGAGATATGGGCCCCCCTGCTCCTCCTTTTCCTTTCTCTAGAGCCTTCTTCCCCCTTTCCCCACCCTATCACAGGAAGAATGGCCAGAGGTGGAGAGGATTCTGTAGCTCTGTCACCACCCTGTGCTGAACGAAACCTTCAAAACAGTAAGTTTAAAACTGCACAAGTTTAAAAGTAATAAACCTTCTCTCCTACAGGTTGATTATTGTGGGTATTTATCGCAGTGATCAAAGGCTAACCGTGAGCCTGCCTCTTTAAAAGACTATCTAAAAGCTCTTGAATCAATCTGATAGACGGACTTATTTTTATAATAATACAGGAATAACAAGCTCTTGGCATTCACTTCTACCTACCTGCTTTAGGCTCTTACCCAACACAAAAAAATTACCAAAATAATGTTTAGACAAATATACACAATGTTAGTAAAATTGCCAGAGGAATCTAGTGAACTTTTCTACACTTTTTAACTGCTTTTTGAAGGGTAGACCTCACAGTCTGTTTGGTCACAGTGAGTGAATGAAACAGCCTCATGGCTTTATAGCAATTATGAGAATCTCGCATAATCCAAGCATGTGTCTCAATGTCTAACTCTGCTGGGGCCTATTTTTATTCTGTAAATATTTGCACAATATGGTGCTATTCAAAAAGTTCAACTCCTTTCTGTAGAAGAAAATATATTACCTTCTGAAAGTAATGTTTTAAAAAGTAATATAGGGGTATGGCTTTGCATGTGGCTTAAGGACATAGGCCCCGTGACTGAATCTCAGAATCAACAAATAAATAAATGATGAAGAAATAGGAATGTAGCAGAAGTCTCTGAACAGCTCTTTGGAGCTGTGCACTGAACACCTATTACACACTTGGCCACAAAACAGAAGTTATCACCAAGGTCCTTGCAATAATCCTATTAGAATGGCTTAAAGGCAATTTTCACTCATATAAAACACAAAAGAGGGGTTGGGGATTTAGCTCAGTGATAGAGCACTTGCCTAGCAAAAGCAAGGCCCTGGGTTCAGTCCCTAACTCCAAAATAAATAAATATATATATATATATATATATATATATATATATATATATAAATATATAAATACACAAAAGAATACAGTATAGGGTCTGGAACATGCCCAGAAGAGAAGTATTCCTTAATACAAGACAGTGGGGACAGGGGGTTAATTCAGAAATGTGTTGTGCCAAAGCAATGTTCTTGTGACCATACAATGGTGACTGTTTCTATTCTAAGTCAGGATCTGTGATAGATCATTCTCTGGGCCTCTAACACCACCCAGGCCCTCCTTCTGCCTCATAATGGGGTCTTAGCTGGGTATATATCCAAGGCTCATGTGAATCCAAGTTCTAGTAAACAGGCTGGACGCCTAGAAGCTTCAAGGAATGCTGTGGCTTCTTCCCTATGTCCTCTTCCAACTCTGCAATGACATCCCATCAAAGGACAGAGACCACAGTACTCTGCACCTCTAAAGGGAGACATGACTAAAACATTTCATTGCAATTAAGGCCATTTTTCGATTTTTCCTAATGACAGAAGCTGCCAGCGGCCACTACTCAGAGGCACTAGTCCTATGCAAATGCCACAGCAATGCCTGCCACCAGGGAGATGTGGCCAGGCCAGATTTTCATGGCGTCTAGGCTCTGAGCTTTCTGGTAACAGTAGCACAAACACAACTGAAACCTGTCAATAAACCAAATGTCTAAAAAGAAAAAGATGCTTCCTACTGCCTTTCACTGGGAAAAGCCTACTGACTATAGCTGTGGCCGTTAACAGCTGTAGCCAAGTGCTGATGTCAATGACAAATGTCTGCATATGGCTGGTTGAGAATCAGTGTTCTGCCTCATTACCAGCTGCACAGAGGCTTGAGGACCTCTGAGACTCTTTAAGGAATCAAAGATAGAGTGCTACTCCTGATTGGCATGTTACACCAGAAACAGAGAGGCGAAGAAAGGAACACATGAGTGATGTCCCCATCTGGCTTTCCAGAAACAAAGTCCTCAAAGGAAGCCTTGTGGTGGTTTGAATGTGACTGGCCCCCGCAGACTCACTTATTTGAATGTTTGGTTATCAGATAGTGAGAATGATTAGAAAGTGTGGCCTTGTTGCGGGAGGTGTGTTATTAGGGGTAGTGTTTGAGGTAGGCCCAGTTAGTGTGTATGCCCCCCTGCCCCGCCCTCTGCTTGTGAAGCACATGTAAGCGGGCACTGCTCCATACCATGCCTGTCTGCTTACCGTCAGACTCCTTGGTGTGACAGCCATAGACTCATCCTCTAAAACTGTAACTAACTCCCCAATAAAGTCTATCTTCTATAAGTTGCCTTGTTTAAAAGCAACTAAGATAGCCTCGTCAGTAAGAGCCCAGATGAATCTACTTCTCAAAGACTGGCATAACCTGTGTTTATTGGCACTCAGTACCTCCTCTACCTAGGGCAGCAACAGGAGGCAGTTGCACGACTTCTCCTTGAGCTGATCCACACAGGGACCCTACAAAGTTTTGTAGAACCAGAACTGTCTTGCTTCCTTAGTAATACTGGGTGGAAGGTGTCCACAGGACACACCACAGTGGGAAAAGAAAGCACTAAATTCCCAGGGTCATCAATATCAGTGGGTTCCAGGCAGGGACCATGGGGCTAATTAGAAATGTGTGCAGAACTGACTATAGGTCTTGTGACCATATCTAAGGTATCCTCTATTTGTAAAGTATGACTCAAAGAAGGATTGAATACAATATGCCTGTTAAGAGCTCTGCCAGTGTTCAGGTGGAGTGTAGGCCCCTCCCTGGAAGAAAGGGAGGACAGAAAGGAGAATAAGAGATGGACAGGTCAGGGAGAGTTACAGTCTGTTCCAGAATTCCATTTATTATCAGCAGAGTCAGGGAAGATGGCAATATTCTGCCTACTGAATTCCAGGGAACTGTCAGCCACAGGCTGCACTCCACAGGGACCCAGCAAAAGTAACTGGGGCCTCCCTTTCAATTCAGCCAGGGAATTTAATTGTTCTTAATTATACAGATGCCACTCATATGCAAATCATGCACCCAGAGTCTTCCTTTTAAATTGTAATTTTTCTTTCAAACCCTTGAGGGCTGAAGTGTAATTGCTGAAGAGGTTGTAAAAGGAAGAATGGCCCTGCCAGTCCCCAGGTCTAGGAGCCAAGGCCTATTTGCTCAGGCCCTTCTAGGTCTGCTTCCCTCCCATCATAGGTCAGCCCCCATCCTTCTCCAGGGTCTCCTTTTCAGCCCACCCCATCCTCTAACCACTTCCCCTCTCCCTCCAGCACTCTCCAGCCCTAGACAAAGGGCAGCAGGCATCCTGTGCAAATTCACAAAGGCAACCAGGCAGCTGGAGGAAAGGAGCAGTCAGCAGGATGTGATTGGATCCCCGCCATGCTCAGCCATCAATTCCCAAGTAGAGCTCTCCATCAAGGTAGACTACAGCAGCAACGAACAGTGGGGAGGGGGAGGAGCTATTGTGAAGAAGCAAAAAACCCTTGGGCACAACATGATTACAATTTTAAAAAAAACGTGGAGGGAAAACGAGAGGGCAGTAGACGGAACAGTCTCAGCCATGCTGGAATGAGTGGAGCATTAGTGGCATTTCCCTGTCCTCAGATCTCCTAAAAACTTCCTGCGAAGCGCTTCTGTGTGCAGAACTTTAAAAATATTCAGAATGGCATGTATTTGAAAACTGAGGACAACTGAAGGGTATTCACTTCCTAAGCCTGTGAGGATTCCTTTGTGTGGACTCAAGCAGCACATTCCCACTTTCAGATCCCCTAACTGCTGCTCCTTCAGAGCACGCAGCTCTGCCACTTTATTACACAGGACCTACCTCTTGCCCTCACTCCAGCACACTCTTCTCTGGCTCCCGTCTGTCCCTTCCCTGTGTGCGTGTGTCCTAGGCCCAGTCCTCTCCATCGTATCACCTCAGAGCTCTCACAGACTAAGCAGTCTTCAGGCTTTGACATCACTCCCAACATCCAGGCTCTCCCCAAGTTAGCATCCCAACCTACTCATCCCATAATGGACCAAGACCACGCTATTCAAGCACCAAATCAGACTGTCGTCACCCCTGACCCTCTCTCTGTCTCAAACTCTACATCCAATTCACTAGAACCTGTATCTGCTCTCAAAACCTAGGCAGAACCTCACCAGGCCATGCCACCACTCAGCACAGACCCTCTCAGAAAACTTGGTCCCTTGTACTGACTGGCTGCTGCTTTCCTAAGGAACATGGCCGACTCGGAGGATAGTCTTTAAACCTACTTCAGAGATGACCAGTGCTCTATTCTGCATCTTCAGGATAACTCCTGCTTTCAGGGCCTTATATAAATAAAGTCCATGCCACAGTACCCCAGGGTCCCCACCCTGCTCAGTCTCCTCTTTTCCTTAGTCCACAGCCTGCTCACTCTATATAACAGATACACACTGTGTGTGTGTGTGTGTGTGTGTGTGTGTGTGTGTGTGTGTGTGTGTGAGTGTGTGAGAGAGAGATCTACAGAAGGTCCAGTCCAGCCCTATGGCTTTTGTTGCTGCTGTCCCTTTCCCAAGCATCCTTCTCTCAGATAATCTCTTAGCAAATTTCTTCCCTCCTTTAAATCTTTGAAAACATTCCCTGCTTATACCCTCAGGTGTGGCCCATAATCCACACTCTTATCTTTCTCCATCTTTGATTTTCCAGTCCCTGCTGTTCCTCCAGCATCCATGCGGTTCAGTGATGCACAGGGTCACTGCTGCAAAGATGGACACAGACAGGGATGTGGGTCTATTTTGCTGGCCCTCAGCATTCAGAACAGTCTGTCAGTAAGCAATGCTAGCTAAATAAAAGAAAACTGTTCCAACTGGTGCCACGGGCTTATAAAATCACAGTTCAAGCCTCGAAATATTTCTTTCATTATCCAGTATGAAATGGTCTCATCCTAACATGTCAAAAACAAAGCAGCATGAAAAATATTTCCCAATTTCAACCTTATGTTACAAAATAATGAAAATGTGCACAGATTTTTTTAAAAAATAAAAAAATCCATGGCAGGTAACTGGCATTTCTTATTCAGCGTTTTCAACGTATCAAGACTGAGATTGTAACGCAGCTCTGTAGAAAAGCACTTACCTGGTATGTGCATGGTGTACAGTCCACACTCAACACACACACATACACACACACTCTAATCATGACAAGGACAGACAAAACTGTGATGCATTAGATGATTACAAATGCTGTAGCTCTGAGATATACTGAGTCACATATCCGAAATTTGAGTGACAGATAAACAGGGACTGGAGGAGGGCAGAGGGCTAATCCTTCTTTTGGAAAGGCTTAAGAAAGTAGCCCCCAAGCATGGTCCTGGCTCAAACCCAAATGATGTGGGTCCTTTGATTGTGAGGAGCCTCTTGGCTCGATGTCTGAGGGAGACTACTGATCACAAAACTGCCCTGAGCCAGTCCTTCAGTTCCTTTGTCTCATGTCCAAGCAAATGAAAACCAGACAGGACATGCACAGCAAGGTGTGAATTACATAGCTAAAAGCTGGGTGGGAAGCATGGCCCCAGGGACACTTAAGCCCAGGAACTGGATGGATGGAATACTTTGTTGGGGTTGGTCATTCACTGAATACCCTGCAGGCTGTGCAGTGAGTGGCTTGCAATTCCTCTGTAAGTGTCCTCAGCCCAAATGGAGAGGTGCTCATGCATCTCACCCAACTAGGGAATGGTCGGTCACATACCGAGCACCACTGTTGACTCTCTCCGTCAACTCTTTCTGTAGGGTAACAATCACTTACCTCTTTTATTCATGGGGTACAAACAGGAATGACTATTTCACAATCAATAGATCCTTTGAGGACCAACCACCCACCCACCAGGTCAGCAGCACAAGTTACTATACAGTGCCTAAAAGTTCTTCTGGTCTCCCCGTGCAAATTCTTCGTTCATAACTTACAATCCCAGAATGATGGAAGGCCAAAAGCATTTGTAGCCGGTTACACAAGAACACAGGAAAGCTGAGTGGACCCCAGTTCGTAGTTCACAGGCTCATTTTGCCCATGTATCCCCACACTGAGTCCCCTCAGCAGTAACAGACAGACTGGCCCAATGTGGTGGCAAAAGATCTGAGCAACAAAGTCCTCAAGCTTCAAGCCCTACCACAGGATGCAGCACAACAGAACTCCCATGCTTAAAGCGCATGAGCGAACTCAAGTGACCTGAGAGGATCCCATCTTAGGCTTAGGCATATAAGCCCAGGAACTATGGCGTAAGTCATGAGGCTGGGTCCAAAAGTCAGTAATGTTAAATCAGTGACTTCATGAAACAATTGCTTCCTGAGAAATGTATCTTTTCAAAAGTCCCAAGATGATCTGTGTTTCCATTAAAAAGGAGAAAGAGAAAGTTCTAACAACTTACAAAGGGCGAGCGTCAGTGGTTAAGGATGCTACAGCTCTTCCAGGGGACCAGAGCCTGCCTAGTTCCCAGCACCCACACAGGACAGTTCACAACAGTCTAGAACTCCAACTCCAGGAGTTCTGATACACACATCACACACTCACTGTCACTCACGCTTGCACACAGGAACACACACACACAAGCGTGCACCTTAACAGCTTCTTTTAGGAAGGGCGAAAATCTAAATAGACCACCATAGTTCCTATACAACCTTAAAAATATGCCTAAAAATGAGATGCAAGCAGCCGTATTGCACTGTACATGGCATGTGAATTATCCCAATAAAGTGTTAAAATAGAAGAAAAGAGAGCTAAGAGTGTGTATTCCAGCCCCCAACTCAACCATTCTCTCTGGTGTGGGAAAGAACAGCCTTCCTGGCAGATGCAACTTCTCACACATGCACCCAGCCCGGCCCTTCAGACCTTGCATCTGTGTGTGCATAAGCACACTCAACCCTCTTGTGCATAATGAAGATGTCATATGCAGATGCGTTTGATTAGCACCCTTCGTCTCTCATGATTATGCAGTACTCACTTGAGCTGCAGTTATTTCCACCCTATTATCCCAGTGCAAAACCACCCTGCTTACTCTCATCGCCCTGGCAGCAAAGGACATGCCCTTCAGTACAACCCCATTTGGCGTAACCCCTGCTGCTACAAAAGGACTCCATCAGGGGGGCTCATCAGTTTACAACTGAAACAGAGCACAGGTGAAGGCCTTTATGATCTGCTAGCATGCACCTTTAAAAGGCCAGCACACATCAGGGAAGGCAGAGGCAGAAAGCAAAAAAAGTGAAAGCAGAGACAGACCCTAGACTTGCACCAGGGCTGCAGCTACCCAGCCTCAGAGTTCAACCCCACCCAGCAGCGACTCTGGCCTCCACTAGCTTCAAATAATCCCTGATTCTCTTAGGAAGCAGGTCCTGTCTCTAGAACTTCCTGTGTTCTCCTTGGGCTACAACAAGTGAAAAATACACTAACTTTAACTTCACATGTAATAAAATGCACAACAAACATTACTTTTTAACTCAATAAATCTTTTCCCTATTTAGTATTTTTATGTTTTGGAAATTGTATTTTACAGTAATTTGGAAGTCAAGGTGGCTTTTTTGTGTGGGTTCAGGACTGGGCTTCAGGTGTAGGCTTTAGGACAAGTACCTTTACCCAAGCGTGATCTCCCTAACCTTCAGTCAGTTCTTAACTCTCCACTACAGACAAGTCCATTTTTCATTCAGCATTCAGTAACATATGTTCTTCCTCTAGGAATAACAAAGTTCAATCCTGTGCACTCTAGACTGGAAATATGGAATCCTGTTGTCAGTGGAGACAGAATTAACTACTTTAACCCAAGGAATGTAAATTGTCTGCAGTGGACTCTCTAAAAACATGTAACTTCCAAATACTCTCTCCCTTCTAAGAAAAGAATTCCATAGGCCCATCTTACTTAGTCCTCTGCATCTAATGTGGCCATTCCTCAGAATGGCCAGAGAAACCTGTTTTGGGTATGAGTTCTATTCACATGAAGACTCACGTGTTAAAAACTTGATACTGGCTATGGGGAGGTAGGTGGCTGGATTATGTGTAAGAGCTTGATGCTAGCTCACAGGCTTTGAGGAGGCCAATGTTTCATCCCAGCATTAATCCCTTGATGAGTTAAAGCTGGTAGACTGTCAGGAAGTGATCACCAGGAGGTGGCGACTGTTCAAGGGAGCAGCTCTGTCCACATCCCTCACTCTCTGCTTCCCAGCTGCTGTGAGTGTTGGTTGATATCCCACAGTGAGCAGCTTTTACTCTGCCAGTTCTCCTCTGCCACAGGTTCAAAGCTATAGAGCTCAAAGCACAGACTAAAGTTACTAAAGCTATGAACCTAAACCAACCTTTCCTCCCTTAGTCAGCATTCTCAGGAATTCTGTCCCTCAGAAAGTAACTAATGCCAGTTCACTCCCAAACCAGAGCCTCAGGGGGTCTGGAATTCTGATCAAAGACAGTTTCTCATAAGCAACTCCATTGGGAAAGCCAGGGTAAGGTAGTGTGTACATCTAGGAGCTGCAGTGGGCCCTCAGCTAAGCTTCTCAGCCCTCTACCCATCCACTGCCCACTCACTGCTTTGGTCACATGCTTCCAGTGAAGAGCATTCTCACCTGATAGCTAACTGGAGCACGAAGGGATTTAATTCAGAGAATTCAGTAATACAAGGTCACTCAAGTGCTCACAAAACACATTCTATGCTAAGCTTCAAAGACAGAGTCTCAGAGTCACAAGGAACTGGCTCAGGAAAGGGGCTGGTGCCTCTGAAATGTACTAAGCGGCTGTCATCTCAGCACGGTTAGGCCCCAAAGAAACGGCACAGATGGCTGTGGTGCGTATTTAACATATCAAAGCGGACGGTGGTTGCCAGGCTCCCCCAGCAGCACAAGTACCTGTGGCAGACGCCTGACTCCTTCCAGCACTTCTCATCCCTGCCCCCTACCCTAAACTTCTCCACCCTACCCCACCCCACCCCCAGCTTTGCTTCCCCTCCCCCAGCTTCTGATTCCTATAGAACCCAGCCAATGTGGCTACACATACTCCTGGTCCTCTCTTGTCCCTCTGTCTGCCCCCCCCCCACTTCCTCTCATTGCCTGGTCTATTTTGCTGGCCATGTTCATTCTGGACCCTTCTGTATGCCTCTGGCTGCTCTCTCCCTCTACAGTGAGTCTTGTCTTCAACCATACCTAGGAGCGGTCATGTCCTCACCTTCATCCAAACACATGCTACCTGCACAGCTGGTCCTGGTCAGCCGCTGAGTCAGCTAGCGCTCACTGCGCACTGGGTTAAGACGCTGTGTAAATCAGAACCTATAAAGTGCTCCCAAGGGCCCAGCTTCAGCCTGCTCAACTATGACACAGACCCCTTCCCTGCGTGCTTTTAAGGAGTCTCTGGCTTCCATTACTTCCCCTGGTTGTCCTCTATTTCCCTTTGCTGTGGAGAAACCACTAACTCAGATTCAAGCTCTGTACCTGACACCTCCTCAGTCTCCGATTCAACTCAGAATGCAGCCTGTCTGGCTCTTTAGAAACTTTTCCAATTCCTGACATCCCCCTCCCTATCCAAAACAGCTGAACAGATAGAACTAACATTCTCCTGCACTGGAAATAGGTAAAAAAAATATTAATAGAATCTGTCAACACTCAACCAAAATTTTTTTGGCAGTAAATGGATACACGACTAAAACAGAGTTCCTAAGCCATAAGAAGCATGTTTTCTCAAGGGATTTTGCAAAGATATTAGAAAAATGAATGAGATAGTAAGACTTTTATTTTTTTTGACGCAATATTAACTGGGAACTAGTTAGATTTGAAATACGAAGGAAATCAGGTATTACTTAGAACATGAGTGACTGCAAAGTGTGGGCACGTGTCACTGAGAGCCCCTCAGGTCGTGTGGGAGGGGCGGGGAGGATGGGGAGGTGTTAGGAGCAAATGACACAAGGACTCAGGCTAGAGACACAAGTGCAGATGTGCACGTGGCTGCCCTTAACCTTAAGTTCCTTAGCTTATTTTCTCCTGGAAGGAACAAGCTACTGCTCAGATCTGCTTTCCTGTCTGTGTCTGACTTAGGAATTCCCACTGTGGATTCGGTTTTCTCTCCTCACTTTACACATTCGCGCTCGGTAGGTGGAAACATACACAATGAGCTCTATTTCTCTTCGAGTTCCTGAAAGTAGAAGGGCGCACACCCACGGCATCTGCTGATTTACGTGGAAAGTTTACTTTCACTTCTTTCTGTACAAGATTCCATCCCACCTACTACATTTCAAAAGAATGCCACGTACAATTTCCTTAAACAGAAAATTCTACACAACCAGTCATCTCTTTTACTACTACAAGAACAGGTGGCTCTGCGGAAAAGAACATTTCCATTTTCTAGATTAAAGTCCAAGTTCACAGACACTGAGTTAAGTGTCATTTCTCCCAAGAACCAAGACAAAATTAAACACAAAAATGATCCAGAGAAACAACTGGTGAGTGTTCTCTGGATTCTCTGGACAGCCGACTGGACGTCTGTCCTTCCTAGGCCAGACTCTACAGGACAGCTGGCTCCCAGAACAGTGCAAAAATCTGAAGCCTGCTGTGACCCACCACATACACAGTTGGATAAAATACCACTGCTAGTGCCCCTTTCCTGACCTGAGTCTAATTACCCAGCCCACATTGGAGGGCTGTGTCCATTTGTCGTGGAGACTCTGAAAGTGAGCTATATGGAGCTTTTTAAGATTAACACACACGTGACAGATCAGTCAAAGAAGCCACAAGGCAAGGCCCTGAGAGTAGGAGAACTGGTAAGAAACTCTGAGACTGCTTCCGCCTCAAGTTCAGAAGCGTTTCCCTTCTTTACTGTCTTTCAAACTTAACAACTTTTCTCACCTATCACTGTTTTGCGCTGTTGGCTGCCCTACTCTACTTTCCACAGTGAAATGGCTTATGGCCATCACTGACTGCTCATTCTATTTTAAAACATGCCACACTGTTTTTCTAGTAACTGAAAAATGACGCATCAAACATCAAACTTATGTTTGCAACCCACAGAGTCCATCAGTGCCAACTGCTGGAAGCTCACACACAGCCCTCCTCTGATCTGTCTTCCTAAACTGGGTCTTCTACCAGCACACTCCCATTTTAGTAAAGTCCCCCGCCTGCAGAGGCAACTGCAACCTAGTTTATACGATCTGATGCCGAGGTCTGGAGCTCAGCAGGGGCCATGGTATCTCATTCCCAGCTGAGGACTCCGTCAGCAATATCTGCAGCTCTCCACTGTGGATGCAGGTCTTGCACTGGATGGACTGTCTTTCCTTACAGCACAAATCTGACGTTTAGAGAAACAGCCACTCTCAAACTAACAGGACCAGGAATAAAGCGGCCTCTCAAAACTAAGAAAACAGGGCTTCAAGAAGAGGAAGCTGAAGAGAAAGCAGAGGCAAGGGGATCTTCAGAGGCTTGAGAGATCAGCTGTGAGGAGCGATCACAGCCGGTCCCCGATATCACAGAGTGCCTCAAAGAGCCGAGATGACCAGGCTGACCAGACACTGCTTAGGTGCATGTGTCCACTCCTTTCCCTGAGGTGCTCACTCAGCTTAGTTTCCAAAAACACAGAAGAGGCTCCTGGATTCTGATTTGCTGGACAGAAGCTGTGAAACTTGAGAAAAGCCATGACCAGAGGTAGGCATTAAAGTGAAGAGGCTTGTAGGGGTGAGCCACAGCACTTATCTGGCCCAGACTGGTTTTGATCTGCTGGTTTGAAAGGATGAGAAAAAACAGCTGGCAGGCAGTCCTCACAATCACAGCAGCATTAGCGGTTTTTCCTTTCCCTTATGAGAGAGCTGTCCTGCTGTCACTCTCAGGCACTGTCAAAATGACCCCACCCCCTCGCTAAGCTCTTTATGTCAGGCGTTACAAAAGGGACCTTTGACCTTTCCACGAGAGGCAGATAACCTCACTCAGCCAATGCTAACTGAGCACTACAGTGTGCTAATTGAGTACTACAGTGTCTAGGGCCCTGTCCCCACAAAAAGGACACAAAGATAAAAATGCACAATATATTAAACACTGGTTTTCTCTTAAAAGCCCTGAGTCTGATGATAAACTGTAATTAGCATGACTTCTGCCACCAAATCCATGACCTACTTCATGTTTTTGCAGCCTCTAATATCAACTATCAACTTTGATTACAGTGCATGTCACAGTGTGATAGCTCCCTACAAGCCCCAGCAGCCTCAGCAGGAGGTAGTAAGCTTGAGGGGGGCAGAAGATTCCTCGCCTTGTAACCTCAGTCCAACGCAGTGGCTGTAGGAAGGAGTTCTCAGAATCTAGCTGAGCATCTGAAGTTAGGGCTCCTTCAAAGACCAAAGATGCCAGACAGTGAGGCACAGAAAGTAGCCCAGAGAGCAGTGGAACCAGGGTTGGCCTCCATGCACTCTGTGCACTCCCCTCGGAACGCAGTCTCCACCAGCAGCACCCACCACCTAGAAGCAAGGTCAGACATGCTATCTCAGAGCCACTCCATCCCTATCTCAGAAGTCCTGGTGAACCAGGCCTGAGCTGATGTGTATGAACCAGAGCTGAGTGGAAAGCCAATCACCAGTGAGAGCTGGTAAGACTCGGGCAGCAACTGTGTAAGAAAGTATTAAAAGCTGAATGGAAATGCTGTTGATAGAGATGTTGGATTGATAGACGAACAAGTGCTGGTTTAATAATGCAATGGGAAAAATTGCTTCAAATTTAAGAAACAATGGAGAACCCCTTCATCATCCTCATCGTCACCACCACTATCAGTGTGTATGTGCATGTATGCATATGTGCCATGGTGTGTAGTGGTCACAGGACAGCTTCATGGAGTCAGTTTTCTCCCTCCATCTTTAACTGGGCTATGGAGCCTGAACTCAGGTCATCAGACTTGTACAGCAAACACCTTCTCCTGCTGGTTTCTATAGTGGTTTGGGAAGAGGGACTCTCAATTGAGAAAATTCAGGCATTTTCTTGACTAATGACCCATGTGGGAAGGTCCAGCCCACTAGGAGTGCGGCTGCCCGGCAGGTGGTTCTGCGGTGTATAAGAAAGCAGGCTAGGGCTGGAGAAATGCCTCAGTGGTTAAGAGTTCCGACTGTTCTTCCAGAGGTCCTGAGTTCAATTCCCAGCAACTACATGGTGGCTCACAACCATCTGTAATGAGGTCTGAAGACAGCTACAGTGTACTCGTATACATTAAATAAATAAATAAATCTTTAAAAAAAAAAAAAAAAAAAAAAAAGCAGGCTAAGCGAGCATGAAGAGCAAGCCAGAAAGCGGCAGCTTACTACAGTGAACATGCAGCCCACTGCTTACTCAGTAACTACCCTGGAAGGAAGAGGAGAGCCAAGTGGCACAGCTTACATGGTTACCCAGCACTTCTGAGGCAGAGATAACAGGACCACCTCAAGTCTGAGGCCACTCTGAGTCTACCAGTGTCTTCCACACCAGCCAGAGAAACATAGGGAAAGCCCTTCTCAAAACAAAGCAAAGCATAACAAAACAAAATAAAAAGCTATTCGCTAAGATTTTAAAAACTTAATGGAAGACCTTCAAACTTTTGAAATCACACCTCCAGGACCTGTGTGTAAGCTCTCACACTTAGGAGAATACTCACTTTGTCAAGTCCCGCCTACAAAAAGCAACTGTCAAGCACTTGCACAGTTAGCATCATCAAGTTTGCTGTGGCACTGTGTACCTTGGCACATGAGCCCCATCTTAGTTAGGGTTTCTACGGCTATGATGAAACACCATGACCAGAAGCAATATTGGGACAAAAGGCTTTATTTATCTGGCTTCCACATCACTGTTCATCACCAAAGGAAGTCAGGACAGGAACTCAAACAGGGCAGGGACCTGCAGGCTAGAGCTGATGCAAAGGTGCTGCTTCATGGCCTGCTCTTTCTGGCCTGCACAGCCTGATTTCTTACAGAACCCAGGACCACCAGCCCTCAGGTATTCCCACCCATAACCACTAGTTAAGAAAATGCTCTACAGATACGTATGTCTGCTTACAGCCTAATCTTTTTCAATTGAGGCTCCTCTCTGATAACTATAGCTTGCGTCAAATTGACTAGAACTAGCCAGCACACCATCCAGGCCTTCCTCACACAGAGGCAACCCTCACTTTCCTTCTGCAGTCCATTCCTAGGCCATAGCATTGCATCTCTTCTCGTGGCAGCCGTGTTACAGTGGGGGAGGCGTGCTAACCAACTGACTCGAGTAAATAACACTGATGACTATGTTGCACAAAGGCTATGACATAATTGAAGATCCTCTTATTAGCAGTGATAAAAATCAGCCTCAACTCGTAACCCTGGGGTTTTATGGCAGAAGCAACCTTAAGAGATCACAGGACTAAATCTCTTCTTCACTGGGTCAGGAAATGCAAACCCAGAGAAGCTCTGGCCCAAAGTCAGGAATCTAGTTTTTCAGCAGAGCTGAAAAGCAAGCCCCAGCCTTCTCCCCAGCAATCTAATCCAAGGCACCAGTGGAAAGCTGAACTTCTTCACAAATCACCTCAGACAAGGAAGGTTTGCTAAGCCACTGCCACCCGGCTACATGCCCAAGCCGTTTACTTTTCTCTCCTACCTGCCCACAGAGTTCCTCTATAATTCTATCACTATAAATTAGCAATCTTATGAAAGTCAGTGCTAACACTGGAAGCTGCTCAGAGGCAAATGGCCTCCTTTCTGAGTGTTTCTCAGGTTGCGCCCTTTAAAATATCAGCCAACGAACAGCCTGCAGCTGGCAGTGTGCGCATGTGCCAATACTTCAGTTCTCCTGAAACTTCCCTCCGCCTCACCTCAGGTCTGACCTTCAGACCTACCTCATAGAGGTGGTTTCCTCTACCAGCCATGCCCAACCTCTGAAACAGGACCTTCTAAAACCCACAGCCCATGCTAAAGAGTTACACAATCAAGTTACAAAAAATATAGTAAGATTACAAACGAGAATCTTATGGTAAGTTTGCAGTTTTGTGGCTGGGCTATTCTTGGTCATGTGGAGCCTGTAAGCCTCAGCACGGACATACCTGGAGGAAGAACTATTTTCTTCCAATATTTAAAGGTTGATACATTTGTCACCCATCTCACATCATTCTTAAGACAACTGTTACCCCTCTCTAGCTTTTAGTAAACTTAATTTTACAGAAAATAGGTATTTCATGCTGTAAGGAACCAGATATTAAGAAACTCCTCAATTGGACTAGCACTTCAGCTCACACAAAAGCATAAGCCAGGCAACTGGTAGCCACAGGGTTTGGTGATGGCTGACAGAACATTTGATAATCATACTCACAGCCATACTTCAGATCGCGTTTTTAATACAACATGTTAAAGGCACAAAATTAAAAAACTATAGGCAATCCTTTAGTCTAAATGGGTTTAGCACTGAAAAGCAGTGATACGGAAGTGCCAAAAGTGAACAGAGCCCTCAGACCTACCTGTTCCTTAATGCCTAGCTACATGACAGAACAGAGCGGGCTGGGGGACCCACATGCTGGTGGGAAGGAAGCAGCAGCACATTTTCCCTACTTCACTAGAAGAGTAAATGGAGACAAGGCTGGAGCACACTCAGTGTTCACAGAGGGCGTGAAACTGTGACACAGAATGAGCAATGGAAACAGTCACCTCCTGGGCAGACTGCCATTCACTAACTGGACCTAAAGAACAGTTGTGAGAGAAGCAGCTGCTAGGTCACCAGCGCACAGAAGAATAGAAGCCAGAGGCCCTAGCTCTGCAGAACTGACCTGAGGGAAACAAGAAGAGCCGGGGGCAGAGCAGTTAAGGCAGAAGTAGCAGGAAGCTGGGGAGGGCAGGCTTCCCGGAAGTGTGCACCCACCCCCACCCCAGCAGGCTGCCAGAGGTGTGAGGGCTGGCCTCGGCCTCTGGGTGGTGCATACACCTTCACTTCCACCAGGTGTGGTTCCCAACTCTGCCAACACGCCCTGGAAGAAAGGGCATACGTACAAAGAAATGCTCACACATAATGAAGGTAGCTCACCAACTTACCCCACTCATGAACTCAGAAAGTCTGAGTTAAACGAGCATTAAACAGGAAGTCAAAACCCACAAGGCAGGCTTCAAAGATGGGAAGGCACTGTTCATTCAGGGCGGCTGAGGGCTCCCACTTCATTTCACAGCCCTCCCGGGCTCTGCCACCTCTGCGCCACATTCACAAGTCACCTCTCCTCTTACAAAGCTTGTGTTCAATGGCCTTCTGTGTGCCTGAAGAAACCAGGCCTCTCACTGTATGTGGGACTTTACTCTCCACTATACTCTTCCCAAGTGAGGCTGGCCCAGAACAGGTCTTAGGTTCCAAGGTACCAGGATTACAGATGTGTGTCACCACCTCTGCAGCCATTATTATTTAATGAGCACAAATTTTTAGTTTTGCAAGATAAAAACAATTCTAGAAATGGATGGTAATGATGGTCTCTTGGTTAAGGTGATTGTCTAAGCAACAATCGAGTCATCTATACTGAACCATAGACCTACACTGGCCTAAATGGTGAATCCGATACTCTATACATTTTACCACAGTGTTAAGGGATATATTTTATCTAAGCCAGAAGGTAACTGTACTCAAAGTCTTGTTTCCAGCACCGTACAATGGTTCTGGAAATTATAAAGAAGACTGACTAGGGGCTTGGAGTGTGGCTCAGAGGTAGAATGCTTACATGTCTAGCATGTGTGAAGCATAAGTAAAAACCAAACAAAAACAAAAACAAAAACAAACAAAAAACAGTGAGGAGCTTATAAAGGCACTTGGGCCCAATCTGAGGCCAAGAGCCTGATCCCTGGACCTCATGTGGTGGAAGGAGAGAAGTGACTCCTAAAAGTTGTCCTCTGACCTCCACATGCATGCTGTAGCACACACACATAGACAAAAATGAACAAAAACAAATGACCTTTTTTACAGACATGGAGAAAGGGACTGATTTCCATATATAAGATAAGCATGTTCCTGAAAGTGCCCACGACCACAGATCTAGGAGTGGCTACAGGCGATGCACTGCCAACCTGTGAGAGACGCTGCTCTCCAGCACCAGCTCCACGACTACGCTCTCCCTCAGCCAGTCACGAAGAACAAGGGTCCCAAGGGTGGGCTGCAAGCCTCCTCCTATTCATTCCCCTCAAACAGACCTGCTCAACACCTGCTTTGTGAACTTGAAGAACTGTTTTAACAGCTGTATCCAGAAGCTGCAAGGACCTATGTATGACAGGGTCCCCAGTTCTTTTTAATTATCTCACTCAAGGCAAAAATACTCCTCAGATTTCCCAGACACACCTACAAGCCTGTCCTGTAGACAGAACTGCTCCTAGGTCAGGATGGAAAGAGGGACCTAAAGAGCACACCTGGCCTGTCCTAGTGCTATTCAAATTTCCCCTGCAGTCCCCTGGGGCCTTCCTAATTTGCTGCTTACTGTATGGAACACATATGTAAAGACTAGTCATCTATTTTTAAGATGCATAAACACTGAGCATTCAACTTGAGTTTATTTTAATGCAAATGTAAGTCAATCTTAAAACAAACTTCAAACAGTAAAATTGGCTTGAGAGAGGTGGTATTTAGCCAAAGGCTCCAAAGACACCTGTCTCCAGAGTTGTTCTCTGAGCTCACACAGGTCCTGGCTGCAGGCTCTCACAAAAATTTCTGCCAAGTGCTTCCCCGGACCTGGCTCCAGCCAGTAGCATCTGCCTAGCATGAAGGTCGGGGCTTCTCCCTGCTAGTTTTGTTTTCAAGTGTAGAATGTGTAAATTCCCTGAGGTAAAGACTCACAAACTTCCTCTTTCCTAGGGCATCCACTAAGTTTCTGGCCTGTTCACAGCACACATTTGGTGTGTGCAAGAACTTCCAAGGGTCCCCGGGGTTTGAAAGGACAGCATGCCTTTGTCATCAGAGCTCACTGTCTTGCCTTTCTCCAAACCTGACCTGCAGCTCTGTGTGGATGTGGTTGGCAGCCATTTACCCTCCTGCCTACGGAGCTGGTTTTCATTCATCCCGGTCTCTGAAATTACAGTGACAAATTCACAGGCACCAAACGCCTGCGCCTGCTTTCAGACTACATTTGCTGGCTAACTCCCACGCTCATAAAGCTGCTCAGCTGCTCTCCACGCTGAATGTGCAGGCTACTAGGTAAGGATGTACAACGTCCTCCATGGCAATTATAGCACTTACCTAGTGCTTTTCTCCTATTAATATTACTCAAAGCCTAGGAAAACCTCATGGTAAGTATCTGCACAAGGGTAAAATGGGGAGAACTAACCATTTTCATATCCTTAACATCAAAAATAGGTGTGCTATGCCACTAAGTAATCTTTGGCAGCTTCTACTGAAGGTAAGCAGCCCAGGGAACATTTTGCACGTGACATCAGGACAATTGCTGTCCAGTTGTCAAAAGCTCAGAGACTCACCTTTAAACCTCTACCATTACTTTCCCTCACCATGACCTTCCATTCTCACAAGGCAGTACGTACAGTCAACCAACTGAACAAGTCCTGCGCATGTGCACTCTGCCCCCTCGGAAGGGCGGGGAGAAGAGAATGCAGGCAAAGGCTATTTGTGGGAAAGAGAACTGGCTGCACGCTGTGGTGCATGCCTGTGACCTCAGTACTCTAGAGGCTGAAGCAGGAAGATCACTCAAGTTTGAGACCAGCATAGGCTTCATTATAGGCAACTTGAGCTACAGAGTAAAACTTAAAACAATCAAAACCAGGGGAGGGAGGCATTTTTAAAATGTAGAAATAGTGTTCACTTTTTATGATCTAAGCAAGCATGGTAGGGAGTGAGGTCCCTCACTGTCCTCATGGTTCCTCAGACTCTGAGAGAAGGTGACATGGTGATGATACACCCCAGGGGTCCTAGAAGAGAGCCACTGACTTCATACAGGAAGCGCAAGCCCACAAGTACAAGAGCCTGTCATGGTCCTTTTGAAACCGCCCTACACACTTCTAATTCTTACTAACTTGGCAGTTGTTTCCCAGTCTGCCCCCCAGAGCCGCTATCCAGCATCCCTATCCTGCAACATCATGAAGGTTTCCACCCAGGATGCCACAGAACGCAAGCAAAACGCAATCATAAAGCTGGTGTCTGCCATGTTCGCAAACACTGCCATTCCATTAACCATTTCTTGGCTAATAGTGTCTGCTTATTTTCAGAGCCCAACTCTAGGTCCAGCCCTCTTCTGACTGTATTTTCTTTGTATCTATCCTTCATGGGCGCTATTACCTGTGGGTCCCACAGAATTGTATTATACCCAAACACTATCTTTTGAAACACCAGCTTCCCACAGTGCCATTCAAAGGTGCTCAGAAAAGGAGACCTTTTAAAACCCTGTGGAGTGCTGCAGCCACAGGGTTGCGTCTGTGGTACAGGGGGAGCCTTAAAAGCAGCAGCACCTGCTAACCTTGACTCATCTCCCTGCTGCTGCTGAAAGCCCTGCGTGCTCACACCTCCCTTCTCCAGGTCTCCACTCTCACAACAAAACAAGTGAGAGCATGTCTTGTTCAACAAAAGTTCACTGGATTTGTGCCCACCGGGTTATAAAATGTGTGCCCATAATAAATTCAGAAACCTAATAAACAAATCACATGGAGGGCACACCACTCAGGATGGACAAATTTTACCTAAGACTTACAAATGTAAAGATTTTAAAAGGAGCTATCACAGGCTACTTAAGAAAGATGCTTTAGGAAATTAAGTAACTCTGCTGGGTCACCACAGGAACTAACCAAAATAAGTGTTTCTACTTCTGGTCAACAGTTTGAGAACAGGGAAGGACTGTACACAACAGTTGATCATAACTTTCAAATCTTCAGAATACATGGAGACGCCACAGAAGGACCAAACAGATAGAACAAGGGCCCCTAGCCTAAATGCTAAAAATGCTAATAACACTAAGCACAGATACATGCTACACGGATAAACACTGTATATGTGTAGGCTGACTTCTGAAAACGTAACGAAAGGTATAACCAGGTAAAAATGTTCCTAGGAACCCTCTCCCAGCCTTAGAAGGAGCCCGGGTAGAGAAGGAAAGGAAGGCTGTCTGAGTGTGGGAAGAGTAGAAAGCTGCTCCCTGCCAAACACAAGCACAGGGGCAAATGCTCGGCACAGGAAACGGACTCTTGGCACCGGAAGTAATCCCCCAACACACGTACAAGTTCAACAGGGGAAACAAACACAACTCCAACCAGCTTTATTTTAATAAACAAATGCAAATTAAGAGACATGTAATGCCTACCAGAACCTCTTGGGTTGAATTTTTAAAAATAAGCAAAAACATTCCTACCCAGTGCTGGGAACCTGGTGGGGAAGGCATGGGAAGATGGGTATCACTGGACAGCTTTAGTGGGGGATTTGTCCATGTGGTACGTGTTGCTCTAGTGGCTGCAATGCAGCGTCCTGAGAAGGGAATCGGACATTCCAAGTGTGGACGCTGTGTGGCGAGCCTCTCTTTCCCTTTCAAATGAATCCCTGTACAGCTGGGGTGTGACTCGGTGATTCAGCACCTGCAGGGCATGAATAAAGCTCTGACACCAACGCATAACTGTCATAGAAGAATTAGGTCTTAAATTATACTGTATTCATATAAAGACTACAAAGCAGTTGTAAAAGGTGATATAATTCTGGACATGAAAAGATGGCTACAGCATATTACTTTAAAAAGTAGCTTATAGGAGAGATGGCTCAGTGGTTAAGAGTACTGACTGCTCTTCCAGAGGACCTGAGTTCAATTCCCAGCAACCACATGGAGGCTCATAAACATCTGTAATGGGATCTAATGTCCTCTTCTGGTGTGTCAGAAGACAGCAACAGTGTACTCATGTACATGAAAAAGTAGCTTATAAAATTCCGTGTGTCTATTACATAATCCAGTAGGGAAATGGGAGCATGGCTCTATAGTAGATCATATATTTAACATGCCTTAAGTCCTGTGTTTAATCCCTAACACTGAAAAACATAACAGACAGAAAGAAAATATATTATATTAGTACAAAGCAATTCTTGAAGGAAACATTAAAACTTCATGGTATACATGTCAACAACATTAACCCAATTAAAACATTGCCAACATTGCCATAGGTGTCTCCAAATAACATGAACAAAAGACCAAGAAACACATGAAAAGAAACCCAAAATAATTAGTTAGCACAGAAATGTGACTCAAAGCTGGGCACAGTGGCACTTGCGTGTGAGCCCCAACACTTGGCGAACTGAAGCTCACAGCTAGGCACAGCTTCACAGAAAAGAAAGTCTAAGGTTAGCCTGGGCTACATGAGAGTCCTTCAGAATCTAAACCCACAGTAAGACACAATTTCATACCCATCAATAATGACTACAATCCAACGTCAGAGCCAGGCAGGAGAGAGCACCTTAGGAGGCAGAGCTGGGAGGAATCCAAAGCTGGCCCTGGATACTTGAGATCCTGCCTCCAGAAAAGCTGATAGCATTGAGGATGTTGAAAAATGAGAACACTGCATTTTGCTAGTGGAGAAGTAAAACAGTACCACTTCTCTGAAAATTGGTTCTGCAGTTACTCAGAATATCACACACAGTTACCACACAAATTAGACATTCACTCTTGTCTATATCCTGGATAGAAGGAAAAACATACCTCCACAAAAAAAAAATGCACACCAATGTTCATAGCAACACTATTTACAATAGCTCCAAATGGGAGGTAATGGATACAAGTATCAACCAACAAAGAACAAACTGTGGTGTAGTGACAATTTTGGAGTTCTGGCTTCTTTGAAAAACATAGAACTATTAGAAGAATAGGTTTCGTTTTAATCCCAGGTGTGGGGTATACAGCTGCTTTGGACCATGTGCAGAGGTGACTGATTTTCCCTGTGCTCTAACAGAGGTGTGATTTTGCCAGCTGCAGATAGTTTCTGTGATTATGTGATATTTGGAATTCCAGGGACTTTTCAGAGGGTCTATAAATACTAGGGCCTTGAAAGGTGGGGAATAGATTGGTTGTTGGTGGTTGGCTGTGGTTTGTTAAGTAGTCTTGCACAAAGAAGAAACGAGGAGAAGAAATTAGATATTCTGATGCAAAGATCAAACTTGCCCCAAGGAACTCAATGCCCCTCATCAGCAGGAAGAAGTCTCAGGAGAACACAGATCACAAGAATCCACTTATATAAAGCAGGCTAACCTACAATGACACGGCTGGTGCAAGGGTTGCCAGGGGCAGACGGGAGAAAGAATGCATGCTGACTGCAAATGGTTTTAGGTTTTTTTCAATGAGGTAAAAGAAAATTTTATTTTTTTCAACAAAATTTCTTGCCCAGGACGGTCTTGAACTCCCAATATAGTCAATGACAAATTTCTAATCCTCCTGCTTTGATCTCCTGAGTACTGGGATTATGGGCATATACCCCAAGCCATGTTTATGCTAGAGATTAAACCCAGGACCTCATCATGCTTGGGAAACCGTACCAAGTGAGCCCTACTCCCATCCCAGGTGATGAAACTTTTCTAAAATTAGATAACTATGATGACTGTGCAAATGTGAATATCTTAAAAAGTTATTAGGGATGGAAAGACGGCTCAGAGATTAGGAACACCTGAGAACTTCCTGAGAACCTGGGTTTGGTTCTGAGCACCCACATCAGATGGCCCAAAATAGATGGCTGTTAACTCCAGTTCCAGGGATTCGATACCCTCTGGGGATACACACACGGAGCATAAATGTGCACTCAGGCCCACACACATGCACATAAAATAATGAAATAAACATTTAAACAACAGAAGAAAACCCAGGGCTGTGGATGCAGCTCCCTGTGGAGCACTGGCACAGCATGCATAAAGCGCTGAAAAAATAAATACATAAATAAAGCCAATATTCGTGAGGAATTTAGTCCTGAGGTGGCAGGGGGATCAGCGGGCTCCTGTTGCCAAGTCAAACCTGAGTTTAGCCCTCAGAACTCACAAGGTGAATGGAGAAAACTCAGTCCTGCAAGTTTCCTCTGACCTCCACAAGGATGCTATGGCACACATGCCCCTAAACACACCCAGACACACACACACACACACACACACACACACACACACACACACACACACACACACACACACACGAGTCAGCCAACATTTTTTAAAACTTTAGTGGTTATCCGTGTACATTATGATAGCTTTAATTTTATTTCCACCTTACAGTCTTTTCTAAAACGTAACTGTTAAGCATGCTTATGTAAGCACTAACTTCAATACCTCACTATAAAACAAGGACGGGCATGTAGCTCCTGACTTTAGTACAACAGTAAAAGAGAAAATTTGTCAAATTTTAAAGAATAAGAAAAACCAAGGATTCGATCAGTACCTGTTAACAACTATGGAGCCAGGCAAGGTGGCATCTGTCTATAATCCCAGCAACTTGAGAGTCAGAGGCAAAAGGATAGCCTAAAAATTTGGTGCCATCCAGAGACACATAATAAGATCAAATCAACCAACCAAAAAAACAAACAACAAAACTATTATGATTGTAACCTTTATAATAAAAGAAAAGATTCCCTTTTGGAAATCCAAACAACTCCTGCTCATACCTCCACACACTCTTCCTGGTTTCGCATCACTGGCAAAGCAAGTCTCTTCAGCAGAGACCCTTGCCAAAGGAAAGGCAACCTAAGTTCCCAGAGCAGTAAGCAAGTAATTCACAAAAGCCTCACAACTGTCAGGGAGCACTGGACCCTGTGAGCCTTCCAGGAGCCTCTAGAGAAAGACTGTAAATCTCAATTTGCAGGAGATCAAAGCTTGCAGACACTCGGACAAGGGCATCCAGGCCGAGAGGCTAAGCAAGGATTCAATCCAGAGTTAAACGAAGTCAAAGGCCAGACACTGCAGTGTCCAGGAAAAATGGCAGATCGAAAACAGCTGCTAAAGCCATCAACTTAAAATCCATAATAGTTGGGTGAAAGAAAAGAGGGTGGGTATGGCTCCATGTACAGTGCCTGCTTAGCATGCACAAGGAGCTGAGTTCGAGTCCCACAGTGCGGCAGGCAGGGAAAGAACAGAACCAGTTGTGGAGAGAAAGAGAGAGACTCATCTGAGCATTTATCTTAAAAACAAGTTATGAGAACAAACATCTCAAATGCAGCAAACTGTCGCAGATCCCATGCAAACCTTCACAGGTACAATGAATGAATGAATGAATGAATGAATGAAGACTGAGTTTTCACTTTAACTCTTGTCCAAGCTGTTAGCTAGTAAGGTTGCTAAGGCCACATGGTTTCACACTCGCACCCCTGAATTCTCTGGGATGTTTAGACCATCTATCTTCTCTGGCAGCACCTTCCTAGAGTTTGGCCAGTCCAGATGGAGGCAGAGGAACTGAAGCTAAGTTATGGGAAGACATTTTTGCATGGAAACCAATATAATCAAGAGTTAGACTTCTCATAAATATCTTCACGTTATGGCCAATGTGTGCAACATTACACATCCATGAAACAGAAACTAGCGGACTCAGCAGGGGAATGAGAAAACTATGGCTGCTTCCTGAATGAGAATGCTAGCCCGCCTCAGGACTGGAACAGCCAACTTACCCTAAACCCTAGTTCAATCTGAGTTTACTCATTCGGTAACTCTTTGGGCTGTTTTTTCAAAACCACCAAAATGGAAGCTACTATCCTACTCAGTAGAGGCCCTGGGCCAACACAAACAGCCTTATCAAAGGTCAGGTCTCATAGCTTTCCCCAGGCAATATGCAAAGGTGAAAATGCAACCATCAGTTTCTTTCCCCCTAGGCTAACATTAGCACTGGCAAAACATCCAGCCTGCTAGCAATCAATCCAGCCAGTTAGACCACAATACCCTGACTACTACTAACCCTGCCCCAGAATCCAGTGCTTTCCTTTCTCCACCAATCTCCCCAGACTCTGTGACACTCACTTCAAACCAGAAAATAAGAGAGAAAACCATCAAAAGACAAAGAATGAAGAATAGCCCAGGTGAGTTAAGACAGATCAACATGTCTAATAAAGCCACAAGCCTGCACACCTAAAGTCACTCTATAGACTACACTGCCCCTGAACTCAGAGATCCACCAGCCTCTCTGCCTTCAGAGCGCTGGGGCCCAGAGCAGCGGAATGGATCAGTACAAATGATCTTAGAAAGAGCACACATTTCAGATCCATTCAAAGTTAAGCAAGTATACCTTTGTGTTTAAAAACAAAACAAAATGGAGCTTTAAAACGTCAATCTGATCACCTTTTAACTAAGGAAAATAGACAAGCATAGGCTCCCCATCCTCTCTTCCTCCCCTGCCCTCACGATAGCCGTTGCCAAGGCTCCTCACAATCTTGTCTACATAACGGCAAAAGCAATGGGGGGGGGACCCACAGGCTCCCCCGTGTATCTCTAAGCTAACGCTCTAAACTTCCAGTTACCCCTTTCTCTATTGCTGCAAAGCATGTGCTTCCTGGTATACTGTAAATTCTGAGTTTTAAGTCAAATTGTTTGCTCGCTCTGGTGAGAATGCCACAGCCATTTCCCCCACAGCGTCTATTTAGAGAAATACTAAAGATTTCAGTAGGAGTGGGAACAGTAGCTCACCCCACTCCTTGACTTCCTCTCCGACTACTTTCCTCATGCCCTTCATACAATGACTTCTATAAGCTAAAAGTCTACCCATTCTATTTCTCTGTAATAAAGATCTGCAAATGTATGAAATTTTAACATATTACCATCAAAACCATCAGTGAAGCAGAAGGTACTTTCTAGTCTGGTCCTTCTCCGTGGAAACTGAGCAATGGCTGGAATGATACTAGAATCAGAACTCTACTGTGCTGTTTAGCTCTTCTAGGAGTGAGTCAAGGCAGATGAAATGGAAATGAATAATTTCTCCAAGTGGAATGTTTGCACAAGTGTTTAGAAATCATCTGACCATTCAATTAAGTCATTTTCAGTGTTTTTGAAAACAAAAAACCTTACTTGCAAAAGTTCTCCTTTCCCAGTCACTAAGAGCCACTCACTTTCTCAGCAGCTACAGCCTGCTGCAAAGCTCCCCTCTGCTTGTGCCCTGGCCCTCGGTGGCAAGCTAGAGGCGTGTTCCCTTTAAAGAAAGTCCCCCTCAGGAGGAGGCGAGGAACAACCACCAGGCCTCTGGGCCATGACGTCTCAGCAAGGTCAGGTTAGGTCTAGGTGTCAGCCATGGATTCCCTTAAATGATGGGGGCCTCGGTGCCCCTAAAGAGACTTCAGAGATTGCCGCTGTGCATCCATCCTACAGCTTGAAGGCCACAGCTCGAAGTCACCAAAATGGACGACAGACCTTGAGTTCAAAGGCACGTAGACATGACAGAGAGGAGATAAAGCCTTTTAAATTATCCAATTCTAACATAAAGTAGATTGTCTCACACACATCTTGTAAAGCGGCAACGTGCATGCTTAGCACGGAAGCCCTGGGCTCCATCACCAGCACCACAAGAGTGAATGAGTAAGCCACTAAAAATGTGTTCATGCCAGCTCATTTTGTAAGATGAGCTTTAAAAGGAAAACTGAGCCTTCTACAAAACCCACGCTGCATTCCCCTTCCTGACAGATCATATTCCTTTAGCAAGATCAAAATAAGGGCACCAGAAAGCAGCTGGCATTCTACTACGAAAGTCGCTGTGAAGCGGAGTCTCCAAATCCACAGCCCACATAGTCCCATTAACCTACTACAGACAGGTGGGGCTGGCTCCGTCTGTAATTCTTCAAAGGCTTCCCGGGACATTCGGAGGAGTGGGCCAGGTTTGCGAACCACTAAACTGATTAAACGTTTACTTCTATTGTGAAAGTTAGCTGCTTTTACTTCTCTCTTTCTCCCTCTCCTCTCCTCTTCTCTCCCCTTCCCTCCCCTCCCTTCCCCTCCATCTCCCCTCCCCTCTGCCCCCTCTTCTCTTCTCTCCTCTATCTCTGCACTGGGGGTTAAAGCCACAAGGAAGCACTCTACCATTAAGTTACACCTCAAACCCAGGATACTTTAACAAAAATCAGAGATTGTATCATATGTTGCAGATAAAAATACTCCATCTTTTTAAAGTTACTTTTTAAAAAGAGCAAAGTATTATTCACATCACGATTCAAACAAACCTTCAAGAAATATCACTAATAATCTTTCCGGGAATCTTATCTGTGGGTGATGTGGTGTATAATTACAAAGCATTGAATGGGAAGACACATGTAAGGGCTTCTCATTGCACAACAGCATCCCAGATTAAATGGCAGAACTGAGGCCATGGCCTGTATCTTCACACCAAGAGTCTAGGTGACATGGTTTGATGGCTCCTGTGCTTTTATTCTTGTTTTGTATTTTCTATTGTTTTGGTTTTGTTGTTGTTGTTGTTGTTTTGTTGGGGTTTTTTTTTTTTTTGTTTTTGGTTTTTTTTTTTTTTTTTTTTTTTGAGGTTGGGGCCAAACCCAGGGCCTTGTGCTTGCCTAGCGCTGTACCACTGAGCTAAATCCCTGACCCCTTGTATTTTCTTTAAGAAAGTCAAGATTTGTGATACAGAAAACAGTCCAAATACAGCAAGCACAGGCAGCAAAAGACTGAGAAGCACCAAGTAACAAATGAATTAAAACCATCTTTAACCACTGTCCTCTACTGAAGAACACGGTACCTTGGCACGCTGACTCCTCCAGAACTGCGAGCTCTGTCAGAACTCTCTCAGCTGTGTTCTAGCAGTGGAAGGCACCAGGCCCACGCTCGCATACACTTCTCCATAAGGGCTCAAAGACACTGAATACCTACATCTGCACAGCCGGTTTCCTGGTCCTGATAATGGGAAGACACTGGCTGCACATAAATCCTTGGTGCACCAACTCCTCAATCTGCATGCATCTTGAGAAAACTGACGACCCAATTCTTCTGCTCTTAAAAAGCATTCAAGGTTTTTGCAGGAGTCTTTGCGAAGGCATTGTTTTTCAATCTGGGAAACCTGATATTTTACAGAACTGTATCTTAGAGGTGATAATCTTCCCAAGATGCTGGGGGGTTCTTCCAAAAGAATGTTGCTAGACTCTAGGAACACTTGCCTGGCATTACTGGCACTCCACTCTCTCCTTTGTCTCCTCCAGTTATGCCAGATGCAAACTGTTCTTCTCTGTCTTCTACTTAAAGAACACTTTATGAACTTTTTTTGACTTCGTGGAAAGGCTTTAATTTCACAGGAAAGAGGTCAAGCTATGAAAATCCAGAGCAACAAACCCAAGCTTGGCCCTCTGCTCTGCTCAGCTGTCTTTGCTCAATAAGCCCGGGGTGCTCCGCATGTTTCTAACAAGTCCCCAGCTCGTTTCAAGGCCTGTTCTGCATTTAATGCGTCCTGCTCTCTACTTAGACATCATGTTACCTCCTGTTTTCTGAATTCTGTTAATTTTTCTGCACAAGACAGTTTAAATGGAGAATAAAATTTTAGTCTGTCTTATATAATTAATATCCCAATGACCCAGAATGCAGAATACAGAAAACCACAATTTTCTGTCCCCTTCAGTCTGTGTAAAAGGCTTATCTAAGTCCTAAGGCCCACTATCTCAGAACTAGAGTCTATGTGGAGATAGCCTCTTGAAGACCGGTCACTCTGGAAAAACAAGCTGGGGTTCATGTACAGGCACCCACCCTTGACAACGGCATGGTGTCCACTGCAAATGAGATCCTGCCCTTCCTGTAGCCTACACTTCACAAGAAATGAGAAAGGCTCTGAGTGAAGCAACTTTCAAAGCCTACTTAAGATAAGTACAGTAATTTGCTGGTTCTGAAGATAAACGGGGGGAGGGGAAAAATCATTTATAAGAGAAATCTAAATTAAAACTCAGCCTAACCAAAGAACAAAATAATTACCATCAGATAGGTTAATATTTCTTTTGCTGAGAAAAAAAAATCATTTAATGTTCTACTATGATTAAAAGCAAAGGTTTTACTTTATGCTGGAGAAATCAGAATAGTGAGTTTTAAATAGTCTCAGCTATGATTTTTATGAAACCCAACCCTATTTTCCCTATCTTTAGTCATGTTCAAAGCAATTCACAAGCAGAATGGTAGTACGTTCTTGCAATAAGGCTACCAAGAAAGAGACATTGGCCGTGTTCTGCTTGAAGTGAAACATGCAAGGAGGGAAACCACTTGCCCTGATTCAGGTCTCTAGAAGGTTGCAGGGCCCATCTTTAGTCTTCCTAACTAGCTCCAGGCACAAATAGAATTAAAGAGTTAATATACTCGACACCTACTGCTACCTCTTAGCCACTGACACTTCTTTCCCTCCAGCTGTATTTCCATCCAACAGCTTTTCCAAAGTTATGGTGCTTTAAATAGAAGTCACTGCAAATAATTATTACAATTTGAAAATGATAGTAACTTATAGGCAACCTATTCATTTTGACTATTTTTTCATTTTATGTGTGTGATAAGCTCTGTGAGTATGCATGCTCATGTGTGTGGGCGCATGTGTGTGGATCTATGTGGAGGCCCCAAGGTTTACTCTGGTGTCTTTCTCTGTCATTCGGCACTTTAATTCCTGAGGCCCCGACTTAACTCAGACTCACTAATTTTGGCTAGTCTAGCTGGCTTGCTAGCAAAGGTATTCCCTCCCTGCTGGGACTCCAGGCACCCACGCAGCTTTTATCTGGGGCTGTGGAGATCTGAACTTGTCCTCAGGCTTCCACAAGCAAGAGTTTTATCCACTGAGTCATCTCCCCTTGCTTTATTTTAATACTCACTATATGCAAGTTAACTTCTACTGTTTCTACTCAAACACTGCTGATCCTTCCTGGTTTATTGGCAATTTTAAAATGGTTGTGACCCAGAGACAGGAAAGAAGAACCAAATCTCTGAAATGAGAAATTTCCCTTCCATTCTGAAAATGAGTAAGAGAAAAAGTGAACTGAGCAAGAAGTGCTAGCAACGAGGAGCAGTTGGGTGTTCACTTGCTAAGTGTGAGGTTCTTACAGGACTTCCTAAGAGAGCAAAGGCTCTCCCAGCTAGGCATAAGAAGCCAAAGTGCTGTGTGTCCACTTTCCTGCACACTATATCTTAATATTAGCTTCCACATCTCCAGTTTCACATCTAAAAATAGATCTCAAGTATTTGGGTCAACAAAAATAAACATGATCAAGAAAAACAGGAATCATGGGGAAGAAAATCACCCAGCAAAATGAAACATTGCTTTCTAGGAAGCCCACATTCGGAATAGAGTCCTGGAACCTCTGTTACTCCCTTAAAAAAAGGGAATGATGTAAAAACCAAAGACACAGGCTTTCCAGGATGACAATGAGATCTGCATGACTTCCGAGGTAGACAGATTTCAAATAACAATGTCAGAAGTTGGTGGAATTGCCAGAGCCAACCAATTATCCCCATACCAGATGCTGTGACTACTGCCAGCCTTCCAAGGCGACTTGGTCACTTCTAGTTTTTTTCTTATCCACAAGTCTCTTTGAAAGAAATACTTAGCTCAACTTTTTCAACAGAAAACTTTTAAATGTACATTAAACTGTTTTAAAAGCTTTGGCAGTTTAATACTAAATTTAACTCAAAATTCCTCTGTCAACAAAAATGTAAGTGATAAGTCAGTGGTCCTCGGTGTTAGGACGTAAGAGTTAGCATCTAGAAGTGTAGTTCAGGTGTGTGCACCAGTAAAGGCTCAACGGCATCGGGAACGCCAGCATATAAATCAGCTCACTACAGCTAAGAGAGCGCCGGCTGCCAACCCTGTTGCTTTTCCTTTCACTTCAAAAGAGATGCCTCCTTGCTTGCTTTTGTCTTGTTTTGTTTTCTGAGACAGAGAGAGGGACACTCCTCCGTAGTCCAGGTTATCCTGAACTTACTATGTACCCAGGCTGGCCTTCAAACCCAAGGTTTGCCTGCCTCAGCCTTCTAGGTGCTGTCCAGGTTTTATTTTTAGGCAGAATCTTATTCTGTTGCCTAGGCTGGCCTGAAACTTGCAGCAATCCTCCTGCCTTAACCTCTTGAGCACTAGTATCACAGGCATGAGCCACTCTGCCCAGTGTCAGGAAAAGACTTGTAACTAGACAGCCAGCCAAAGGAAAGCCCCTCTTCTAGCCCACAGTGGAAGTGAGACAGCACCTACTGACTGTAAGGAAAAGCATGCATGTATGCACACGTTCACATGTACACCCCCTGCCTCTCACTCTGTCTCTCCCACACACACACTCACTGGGGATACTCTCTGGAAAAAGGTATGAGGTAAATCCTACTCCAGCTCTTTCCTTCTTCCCGAGTCATGAACACAAGCCATAGGTTAAATGCAAGTTCAGGCCACAAGACAGAATCAGCTGCAGACTTGTTGAACACTGGCGCCCTCCCTGTCTGCTGCTGTCAGAATAAGCTGTCCATTTTGTGTTTTCTGTCTCATGAAGCTGATCTCAAACCTCAGTAACACACTTCATTAACACCACAGCATCAGCAGTGACAGCAAAGGCAACGGCTAGAATGCCAGTAGCAAGTACACAGGTACACACATGTACAAACACACACAAATGTCCATGTACACACACATACATACACACATGCACACACAGGTGCACATATAGGCACATACACACACTTACACATGCATGGACACTCAAACACACTGCTAGCCCTTGCCGTAGGCCAGAAAATACAATATGGGATTTATATACAGTTTTTACTTTAATAGTACCAAACCCCCTGTGAGGTGGACTTCGTAAGCCTCATGGCCCTAAAGATAGTCTGATGTCCTAGGATGTATCTTTATTGGTAACCCTCCCCATAACAAACAAACAAGCGTACAAATGACCATTTTGAGAATTTCCTCCTCATCTTTGTCTGGTCACCACATGATGGTGCAGCTATCCAGAATACCCTAAACTGGTAGCCATGTGCTGCAACCTTCTCTCTACTCCCTTCATCTGCTTCTGTCTCCACCCATCCATTTGGGGGGGTTGGGGTGGGGCACAATAGGAGAGAACCTGGTCCTTATGAATGACAGGAAATTGCTCTCCCTCTAAGCTGTACCTCTAACCCTCTGTATCCATTTTCCAGAGTTATCTGAAAATTCTCCATTAACAGTTTCCTTCCCATGTGTTTCTTCACTGAAGGTGTCTTCTCTTTTAATGTCCATCCTGTCATTAAGTGGGATTTGGGGAAAGGAAGGAAACTAAGTCACTGGTCATTCTATATGTAGCACTGACTGCCTTGGAACTCACTTTGTAAACCAGGCTAGCCTAGACCTCACAGAGATTTGCCTATCCCTGTCTCTGCCTCCCAAGGGCTGGGATTAACGTGTACACCACCATGCTTGGTGCAAATACTTTTTTTTTTAATGCATTCAATTATCTAAGACTTTATTATGAAAGAGAACTCACTCTGTTAAAAAGAAAAAAATTGGAAAAAATAAAAAGAAAGCCTATGGTTAATATATCTGCTTTAGCAGATATTTTAACTTTAGCCATAAAACCAATATGAGGCAGGGTAGATGGCCCATCTGATAAAGGTGCTTGGCACCAAGCCTGAGGAACTGACCCAAGTCCAGTCCCAGTAACCCATACGGTGAAGAAGAGATTTGACTCCTGCAAGCCGTCCTCCACAAGTGCTCCATGGCAGTTACACCTACATCCTTACACATTTGTGCAAAATATATAAATAAATGTAATTTCAAATTTTAATTAAAAAAATACAAAGAAGAGATAGCTGGAAGAACCCATGAAGTCTCACACTTCATTATAATAAACATCACCCAACCAAAAACCTGAAGAAAAAAGAAACTGCTTTCTCTACACATGGCACCATTTAGACCACAGCTCTGCCACTCTAACACTTCTGGCAAAATTTCAACTAGAATAAAATAAAACAAAACAAAACTATTTTTACCAAACAAACATTAGGGGAAGAGAGAAAAGAGCAAGGAAAGCTTTTGGTGGAAAAGTTAAAAATACAATAAAACCAACCAATAGGAGAGCTTTGGTAACTATTAGCAGTTAAATTAGCACAGCATGGCAGCCCTCTGGGTGAAAAGCCCAAAACAACAAGTGTGAGGTCTGACTCACAGGGCATCCTTGACAAAGAGAGGCTCAGTCAGGGAAAGCCAGGAGGGCTGCAATACAACACCTCGGCCAAGGCGAGTTTATCTGGGCTTAAGGCTGCTCAGGGTCAGAACCCAAGAGGCCAGAGCCGAGGCGTGGCTGTAAAGTAGGAAGCTCAGGGCTTGTATCTGGAACTGCAAGCATGAAGAGCAGAGCAAACTGGAAATGGTTGAGTTTCAAAGCCTGCCTTGAGGGTCAGACATATTTCCTCCAGCAAGGCCACACCTCTCCAGCCTCCCCAAACACTGCCACCAACTGGAGACTAATAATTGAAAGCTAGAGACTGTGGAGGACATTTCTCATCCAAACCATCACAGTGGCAGCGACTTTCCCACCATATAAAGCAGTCTTGCTGGGGCTGATAATCAAGTAATACAGGACATCATAGAGAGACTACGTCTTCACTGACAAGACCAGCACTGCAGCTGCCACCTTCTGCCCAAGAGCAGTATGAAGGAAGCTAATGGCCAGCATAAAGGGCCCCTCATGGTCTCTTTGCCCCAGAGGAGCAGACAGAGGGCCACAGATGAAGAGCCACCAGCAAGTGGCATTCAGCACAGGACACTTCCAAAGCAACTCAGACTGCCCAAGAGCTGCTCACTTCCATTCTGTCTCCTTGCCCTCACACCTCCCTGAGACTAACAGTGAAGGGCGCTGTGCTGAGAACCTGATGGCTCAAGAATGTCAAACTGCCCACACAATACCTCTGCTGCTGAAGACACGCATAAGAGCTGAACCTAGGGGCAAACCTATCTGGAAGTTCAACACACAAGCCTTTCAACCTCATTTGTTAAATGGTCGTTGATTTTAAAAAGTGAGTAACATTTCCATATTTCTCCATCTTGAAATACATTTGCAAACGCAGACAAAATAATGGAATAGGGGAAGAGTATAGCGTGAAAGGAGGCAGGCACTGAGGCATTACTCTGCTCTAATCCAGCTGTGAGTTCCCGATAACTTCTCCTCCCAGAACACAATAAAGCAACGCCAACAGAAACAATCCACCAGATTCAACTCCAGCGTGGAAACCTGCCAGAAATGTAGACTACAAAAACACCTTTGAAAAGGTGAACAGTGAGCATACAGACTGACCTGACCACAGATACCTCCCTATAAATGGTTCTATGGAGAGAATATTTCAAATTTGTCTAGAGTCACAGGTTTCTGAGAGATTCCTCTCTCAAGCCAGGAGAGGTACAGAAAACACTGATGTTACTGGTGTTTGTGACCAGAGGCCTAACCGGGAACAATAGGAGCTCCAGGGTAGACAGTTTCAAGAGCAGACTCGTGTCCTTGCACCCTGCCTACCTTTTGCTATCCTTCAGAGGCAAGGAGAACCTCCCCAGAGCCACTCTCCAAGGTGATCTTTCAAAGAGTTAGTTTTTCATGAACACTAGCTGACTAACAGAGCCAACCAGGTTCAACAATATTTGTCGGTGACCTGTACAGAGGGGGCTTACATAGGCTACGTAAGCTGCATCTGTGTGGCTGAGGAGGGATTATGTACTACCCGATCACAGGTAATACGGAGATAAGTTAATTACTGAAAGACAAGTATTTTCCCCTCAGTGTGCCTCCCTACCCCACTGTAACAGAGCAGCCCTTATTTGCCTGTCATATTCCTAGCTTCTAGGTGCAATTTAATTTAAATAAAGTCTTCAGGGGTTGAAAATGTTTGGACTTGTTTATCATGCTAGTTTAGGGCAAGTTTCTCAGGCAACATGCGTGGGCAAGTATAATATGAGAGCTTTCTAAAGACTTCTTACCCACTAAATATACTCTCCTCTAGTTTGATAAACCTGATTCCACTACACTCTGAAGTGGAGCTAGCTCGGTCCTCTGCAGCCTTGTTGGCACTTCAGGAATTATCTTTAGACTTCTCTGATGTCTAGAGCTGATAAGCACTCCCAAAGCGGGGACAGGGTCACATCCTTGTTAAACCCCCAAACAGATCTATGCTTCTGTTGTCAGCGACGGTTCTTCCCAGACCTCCTCTGACTGAAGAAACCTGACAAAACAGTCTGGTGGGTGGCTCCCCGCATCTGGACTTCAAGCATATGTCTCCCTGGCCATGCTAGCTGCAGTCAGCTGTTGGAACTCCTCATTGACAGCCCCAAATGCCTTCACTAAGTAACTTCCAGCATTTCTCTTTCCAAAGTCCCACAGTCACTCTCGTGCTAGAAGACAACTTCCCACTCATGAGGCAAGGTAGCCTCACCAAGACCACAGCTGGGAAAGGACCGCCTACAGAGGGACTTTCACTAGGTCACAGATCAGGACAAAAGGGACTTTACGGAGGTTAAAGGCAGTTCCTGCTACCATGTGTTTCCCTAAGTCGAGACATTTTGGGATGAAACTGCTCAGTGGGTAAAGGCTCTTCCCAGCCAGCCTGATGCTGCACTGGTGGAAGGAAGGAACAAATGCCTACGAGTTGTCCTCACACCACACAAGCATGCCATAGCATGTACACAGCTACAAACATGCAGAAGCACAAGAAGAAATTTAAATATATATCACTGTAGAGCACAGTGAACAAAAATAAAAAGTGAAATAATGAAAATAACAACTCATGACGAAAGGCAAATACTGAACATCTCAGAATGAAGTCATCCTGGTCACGTAGATAATCTTTTCCTGAACAGAATTCAATGTGATGGCATGCTCACTGTTTGAGTGTGTCACTGCCTACCCTGGTGCACTACTGGACATTTGCTAATCTTTGGCCTACATATTAAGGAGATGGCTCCCATGCAAATACAGTGTAATAAACTTATTCTACGTCATGAAGCTCTTACAAGTGGACTCTCTAAAGTACACACATTGATATGTACTCCCAACCACAACTCCTGCAGCAACAATTGTATACAGTCCTCAGAAATAGTACAGTACCCTTGTTTTAGAGAAAGAGAAACAAAGGCACAGAAATGGTGAGCAGATTGTCACCAGCTGAGAAGCAGATGCCAGAGTCAAGGCAAGGTAGCCTAGGGTATAAGTAAACCTTAGTTGCTGTGCTGCAAGCTGCCAGGGGTAGGAAAACAATATCCTGCTCCAGTCAGTCACTGTACACCCACGTGCACACAGGCCGACCCACAGCCTCAGAGCTCCCGGGAAAGGAACCCTAGCCCGGCTCAGTTTCTAATTTCTGCTCTTTATTTTTCCTTGTCAACTGTCACTTTGGCTCAGCCTATGGCTTTCACCAACTCGCTACTTCCCAACTCACCGGCCTCGGTTCCCACTTCCACCTCATCCTCAGAGCCAAACAAGACAAAACCAGAAACAACTTAGGTAAAAAGAACTAAATAGAAGCTTGATTCACAGCCGCACCGCACCGTACTTTATAGTAGTCAAAGCTCTGTGTTCTCTCAAAACCACTCATTCTTTGAGCACAGAGGTTTTAACTTACTGATTTGCACACTATGTTCAGACCCCTTCTAGCAACTGTGAAACCAGTGCATCATTCCCACTGTATCATTTTCATTGGACTGGCTTTCTGTTGTTTTCTTTCTGCAGTGTGGGAGACCAAAGCCAGGGCTTCAGAGATGTTAGCCAACACCCCACTACTGAGTTAGACTCCCTCCCCCTTACTGCCTTCTAAGGTCTGTATCCTTGAAGCCTCATCTGACAGATTTGAGATATTCAAAGTATCATCTTGAGATATTCCTTAACCTAAGGATCCAAAGTACTTGCTGCAAATCTAATTAAAAATAATGGCAGTCATTAATGGAAAGTATAATGATTATTTGAATAAAGATTAATTGAAATTCAAAATTTTAATAAACTTTTTTACACAGTTACATTTACTGTGTGTGAGAGATGGACATTGGGTGGCAGACAAGACAGAAAGCAGGGAGTGTGAAGGCCAGAGGACAACTTTCAGGGGTTGTTCGGTTCTCTCCTTTTACCCATGTAGGACCTGAGAACCAATTTAGCTGGTCAAGCTTGGTAGCAAATGCCTTTACCTGCTGAGTCATCTCAAGACCCAAACTTCTATTTTTAAAATGAAGATGAACTAAGGGGAAAAAAACATTTTAATGCATTTAATCATAGTGCAACACCTCCAAACTAAAGAGAAGCCACCAGCAGCATCATGGGCATTTTAATTTGCTTCCTAGCGCTGAGTTGGATTTTAAATAAACAAATTAATTAATTAACAAAATGACCTACACCTCTTCTTTTACACTGAGTTGAAATTTCTGCAGCTTAACACTGCATTTTCCCAGTTGATGTCATTAGCAATGCTGTGATCTATGCGAATATGATAGTATGCAGACCTTTCCCCTCATCTGAGGCTGGAGAAGAAGGCAGGAAGAGGAAGGAGCAATGTTCACAACATGCTCAGACACTACGGACTACACATGTGAGAGATACCATTTGGTGCCCTCCTCGCCGAACATTACTTTTTACCCACTGAGCCATCTGCTCTCTGAGACTATGAAAAGTGAGGAGAAACAGAAGACCCACAATGCTAAGAGCAGGAGCAAACTTTTAATATCTTAATTTAAAAATAAAGTTTGCTGGGATACAAAAGGAATATGTGCTCCTGGTAATGGTGAAAATAAAAAAGCACACACACTAGACATGGTTAGCCCGTGCCTGCAATCCCTGCACATCAAAGGTAGATGCAGGAGGAGCAAAAGTTCTCTATCACCCTTAACTACACAGTGAGTTCAACACCAATCTCAGCTATTTTTTCTTTTTCTCAAAAAATAAACGACATTTCAAATTGTTGAATGGAAATAGATTCAGCCCACGAGGCCCATGAGGCCTTTGCTTAAGTATGGATAAGAGGGTGGTGCCTCTGAGAGGACACTTGGCCAGAACCCCACACAGGGTGAAGGATGCTTGGGCTGGGCCCACTCCCGATGTAAGAAGTAAGCTAATGTTTCCTAATCCAGCAGGATGATCGCCTGTTTCCAGAGGAAGCAACAGAGGCTGACATGCTGCAACAATATCCCATGCTAACTCTCTCCACAAGAGAACATGGCTACAAGAAAATGATTTGCCGATACTTGCTCAGTTTTGCACAGAGTCTAAAATGCAGGCTCAATGTTTACTGCCATTATTATTATTATTATTATTATTATTATTATTATATCTTTTTAAAAATCACCAAAGAAGGCTAGAAAAATAACAAAGCTGAAGTAACCTTTTTGTTCTAAAACTCAAAATGCAAGTGAAACGAGAGTGATTACCAGGGCGGACCTGTAGCTCTGTAGCACACCACACAACGTTCAATCCTCAGCACCAATAATTGATAAAGTAAGATCGCTCTACAAAGGCCGCTGAAAATCGAGATGGAGCCCAGGCTAAGTAGAGGGCCGCCACGACACAGCTGTGGTAAGAATGAATGCAGTCTACACAAACTAGAATCAAATGGCTAAGATGACAACACGCTCCACGTGTCCACAAACATGCTTATGTGAAGACCACACGAATAATTAGAGGGCCCACAGAGATACAAATCACCAAGACAACAACAGCTGTAAGAGCAGGGATTTCACATCACTGGACTAACACTGCATCCTAAAGAGCATGTGTGTGAGCAAAAACCCCTGAAACTCAAGTCCCCCCACTTGGCCTCTTCTCCTCTCCCAGTAAGTTCCCTATTCCACGTCCCACATTCTTCCCCTTCGCTTCCACGGACAGTGGCGGATGCTGAGTCTCTTAACAATGCCTTCTCCTTCTCTTCTGATTCCCAGCTCCAAAGAGGAAATAAAAAGGAAATGTAAATAGTATTTAAGTGAGGCAGGCCTTAAACTCACTAAGTCCAAGCGACTGACACCCAATCCACCCGCCACAAGCCCTAATCCACAAGCTGGCATCAGCGCTTGTAAACCTGCAAAGGGGACATCCCTGAACTAAAGCTCACTTTGCCGTGCCTCTGCCTGGCCTTTAGGTTCATTTCCTAACCTAGAATTCTGGTTTGCAATGAGACTCAAAGAACTTGGGCTCTGAGCCTCCATGCCTAGGATGCCTTCAGCTGTGCCTAAGCAGGCAATTAGGGACAGGCTCCCCACCAACCAGAACCCAAATGTGGTGAACTAATGAAACCCCTTCCAAGCCCCCTAAATATACTTTCTAATTAAAATGAAGCCTCGTTTTACAACCCAGGTTAAATGGATTAAAAGATTAAGGACAAGAGAAAAAGCACTTTCTCCATCTCTCACAGTTCTGCCTCCAATCTTGAGACCTCTAATGACTAGAGTAGGTGCTGTGAAGGCGCCTAATTACCCAGGAATTACACCACCCCACCCGGAACCAATTTCAGGATCAGAGATCAGCTTCTCCCCAAACACAAAGCTGCTAATTAAGTTACATGAAAGTCCAACTAACAGGCAATTTGGATGTGGCACTTGTCCACCTGAAAACAGACTCCATACGAAGTATTTAAACTCTCAATAGCAGCTATTCCTTGTGGACAGCGCTGCAACACCCTTGGGTAATTGTCATTAAAACGCAGGAAAGGCGAGACTCACCTCTAGGATTCAAAGGTTTCCAGGAAACAACAAAAGGACCCTCTGCCAAACCAATGAATGGCCCACAGGATCTACCTGGGCTGTGTGTAGGTAAAGTGCAAGTCAGCCGGTCCCTGAACTCAAACCATGCTTCTTAATTAGAATTTAGAAAGACGTGACCACAGAAAAGGCTGTGGGTTGTGTATGCCGAGGCGTGTGGGGACAAATGCCTAAATCTTCCCTCTTAATTTCTCACAATTAACACATACTCACTGAGTTGCTCAGAGCTCATAATTTGTTGTCATTTTCTTTGCATAAACTTCAAACAAATACACAAAAGGAAGAATTTAGAAAGAAGATCTGCTCACTTTTTGCCAAGAAAATGCTCAGGAACGCCTGTGCAGCTGAAATGAACTGTACTACCTGGCCGAGACTGTGCACATCCAGGTCCAAACAATGATTTCCTGCGAGCTCCAGAGCGGGAGGGCTTGGGGGGGGGGGGGGGAGGACAGAAGGGAAAGCAAGTAGATACTCACAAGGTCTCATAAGTTATCCCTGGCTACCAGTTAAATTGTGTGGCCATTCTACCCTAAGGCAGACACATAGGGATAAAGGCAGAGCATTAGGATGCAGCTGCCAGCCAGCCGATGCAAAGGAGGACCCCGGCACGCTTCAGAACAGCGCCCAGTCGGCACCCAGACCTGGGCAGAGTACAGTTCTGTTGTTCTAAGCACCAGTTTGTGGTACTTTGTTACATCAGCCCTAGAAAATTAACACAGCACACTTGAACTTGGTTCCCTTTCTTCATATCCTACTCTATCCGGCGCCTCAGCTGGCAAATGTTCCTACAGTAGCACAGAAGGACCTCAGGAATTCCCAGTCTATGGTTTAGTTGGGGAGTCCCCTCTCCCACACAACTACACATAAGCCTTGTCCCAATGTTATTGCTTCTCTACAGCTCTCAGCTGCCTCCTCTGGGCCCAGCCTGCACCAGTACCATCCAAGTTCCTGACATCCTGAGTCATTGGGTGGGGCTTGGGGGAGGAGGGAGACACAGTTGGGGGAATACGGAAGTCCCCTTTAGTATGAATGGTTCCTGTACTGATTTGACCCACCCCAGTTTCTTAAAAGTTCTTAGAACTTCCAGCTTTTACCTATTAATATCCTTTTACACCCAACATTCTCTCTTCCTCATCTCCTCTTTCGTACACAGCCTTGCCTTTGCCACATGCCACATGCCACAGCAGACAGCCTGGGCATACACAGAGCCCTGCATTTTGAGTGGCCACTCCCACTCTATAACTGAACCTATTTTTGTTATCAGGCCAATGGTTTCTGCCAGACACACTTCCTTTGTAACAGACAGACAGCTTGAGGAAGGGTCTCAGTTTCAGCTGGGAGCTGCTGTGCTGTAGCCTAATCCACCCGTTTACCAGTAAGCCAAGGCGTGCTGAATTCCAGGCTCACTCAAGGACCACACTGGCACAACTGGATACCATATGAAGAGAATATGAAGGCATGCTTGGTCTGCTAAAACCCTTAGCCAGTGATGACAGGCAAGACTGAGTAACAACCTCTATCCCCCAATTTCTACCTACCGTTTGACCCTACGAGATCACCTCTGCTTCTCATTATTTAATCATCAACAAAAGTAATTTTGAAATGTGATCTCTTAGATGTCTCACCCTGGACCAATACTCTTCAAGCTGGAGCCTGCATCAGAATCACCCAGAGGGCTCCTTAGCACAGACAGCTGGGCCTCTCCCCTGGAGCTTCTGACTCAGTAGACCTGGGTGGGGTCTGAGAACTCAGCTGCCTGACAAGTTCCCAGGTAAAGCTGAGTCTGCAGGAAGGTCTACCGCACTGCCTTGGGTGGTTTGCTCCACGCTTGGCCCCAGTGTGAACCTGGCTCTTCAGATTGTAAGGCCTTGTTAGGCCGGCTGGTTCTCACAGTCCAGCCCCTGCTCTCACTTGGGCAGAGCCTTGATTGTGGTAGTGACCACAACCCCCTTGTGACTAAACCCAGCTTTGAGGTTAATCATTCAGTTTCCCCACTCCCTAGACCAACAAGGGGTCATGATGGGCAGAGATCCACATATGACCTGGGACCTGTAAGGAGGACTGCACAGAATGCTACTGAGAAAGAGGCACCAGACAGGGGTTATTTTAGCCCACCCTCTGGATGAGGCCTGCAAATGTAAGCCCACTGAGCACAGCAAATGTGAACCACAGCAGAGCCACCCTGCCCCAGCTGCTGGTTAGGTGACAAGATGCTTTCTTCATTGTTAGAGCTGGTTGAGTAGGGTTTTCTGTTCCTTACTGTTAAAAATAATCACAAAGCAAAATAAGCAAGCCGACAGGACAGCTCATTGGCTCACACACAGTGGTTTGCAAAGTCCTCGTTTACTACTACTAAGCCATGTTTAAATTTCCCAGATTATTTCAAGGACACAGCAGAACATTAACGAAGGATTAAAATTTAGCAAGAGTGTGAAATTAAAGTTCAGATCCAACACATGTTAAAAGATCCAACTCTGAGGTAATCTGAAGAACCAGGTTCATATTTTCCAGGGGATTTGCTAGGAACTATGTAAAGAACTGAATTGCTTCCACAGCTCAATCCTGAATGGTTTCAACCCACAGAAGCACACCGTCGGTATAGCCAAGAGGGAAATGCTCCTCAGCCTATTTTCCTTTGCATTCAACAGGGTGGACAAGTGTATGCAGAGAGAGGGCACTTGTGAAATATGTCTGTTCTCTGCTTCCATAGATCTGTAACCTTATTGTACAATTATGAACAACTTTTCTCATCTATAAAACAAGAATAATAGTACCACATATCCACCTGGCTATCTATGGATAATGCATTTGAGAATAATCTGTAAACCACAAGGTACAATACTACAGCAATTACTTAAATCCAATTTTAATGGATTAACTGGATTTAGCATGGCCTTCTTTTTTTGTTTTGTTTCTTGCAGATTAATCATCAGCCCAGAAGACTTCATCAACATTCCTACTGCACACATCTGCCTTGGCTATCCCTGGACGGATGCTTAGATGGCAATGCAGGGTGACTTCCACAGTTGAACTGACAGTGTGGGAAGAATGACACAAGTTAACTATCTGCGTGCTCCCTGTGGTCGACCTGGAGACCACACATGACAGCAGAGCTTTCACTCAAGCCACATTCTACCAACAACCTGTAAAGGCAGCAGTGGGTATCTCAGAGCTCCTCACAGGGCAACCTGCTCCCTGTAGAATGGTCTAGCAGAGGTACGTCACTCAAAGCCATGCTCTGAACAAAACTCAGAGTTGAGAGAGGTGAAGAGTAGGTGCAGCTCTCTGTACCTGCTTCTCGAACTGAAGGTTCACCTGAGACAAGAGAACACCGAAAGCACAGAAGGCCACCTTCTGGAGAACAGGAATAAACTTTAAAGATTTATTTATTTATTTATTTATTTATTTATTTATTTAATGTATACAAGTACACTGTAGCTGTCTTCAGACACACCAGACCTCATTAAAGATGGTTCTGAGCCACCATGTGGTTGCTGGGAATTGAACTCAGGACCTCTGGAAGAGCAGTCGGAACTCTTAACCGCTGAGCCATTTCTCCAGCTCAGGAATAAACTTTAAATAACTGGAAATTCTCAGCAATTTTTTCTTAGTTTTGTGTGAACTGGTGTTTTGTCTACGTAAGTCTGTGCACAAGTGTGTGCCTGCTACCTGCAGAGGCAAGAAGAGGGTCCACTGGAACTGAACTTAAAGATGCTTGTAAGTCATCATATGGGTGCTGGGAATCAGACCCAGGTCCTCTGGGGGAGCAACTAGAGCTCTTAACTACAGCATCTGACTGTCTAGACTACCACGGTAATTATTTGTGACAACATTCTTTTGTGTGTTGGGGGTGGGGTGGCCAGACACTATTGCTCTCGAGTCAGATTTCACTTGTGCAAAACTCCTAACAGCAAACTAATAATTTGATGACAACTCATTTAAAAGAGTAACGAGCTCCCAGGAGACCCCATTATCTTAATGTTGGTGTTCTCAGACAGAGAATACTGCCTTGGGAAATTATTTTAAGTATTAAAATCCCAAGCTGTGCTACTATCTTAAGTAACAAGAAGCCTCGAACACCTTGGCAGAATTAATCAATGCTGCTGCTGTCATGTCAGTGGGGCCCACTGGAGCACAATGTAGAGCAATTCAAGTTACAAACACCCACCGCCTAAAAGCAACCTGACACCACCAATGCTGCGCGGCAGTTCAGCCCTCTCTAGAGCCAGGATCTTCCATAGACATTGAAATTTGGGTTCCCAAGGCTTAACAATACCCGGTGTCTCCCTTACAGTTGTTCCTTAGTTCTTGCCTCAGTCCACCCTATGTAGGCTTCAATGCCACTGGCTTGTCTGCCTGGGCTGCGCCTCTGCCCTGCTCTCTTTGCAGAATACCCATCTACTAAATGGGCTCCACGAAGCGACTCTGCAGCTGAACACTCTGTCCTGTAGCAATAAATAATTAGCCAGCCACAGAGGCAAGTGGAGTGCCTTTTAGTCTTGAGCTAAATCACTGCTCGAAAGGTACATCATCTGGACGCAGGAGCAGCACGACTCACACTGAACCCGAACCACTCTCCACTTTCCTACAGAGCCAACCTCTCCTGCTGTGACTCCACTTGCTCCTTCGGGGTCACTGACATTAATGAAGTAGCTTGCCTATTTTTATTACAGAAAAACACTTAACAATTCTTGAAGGATTAAAAAATTATTTGATATGGCACTACTAAAGGTTCGAATACCCAATATAAACTCACAAATGCACACAAAACTAGCCACCACAGGAGTCTGTAGAAAGATGTATTTAAATAGCTAGGGACAGCAAGTGAAAGGCTGCTAGTTCCAGTAGATGTTTTTAATTTCAACTATAATATAGTTATATAATAACTATATAAATGACTAAAACTTTGTTAAAAATTTCACAACATAAATGTTTAAAATATTTTTAAAGGTTTCTGTGATTAGAGAACAGTTTTAATATATACCATTCAGGCTGTTAAGCCTGCATTGTATTCGGAAAACATAAATTACAAGACACATTTTAAAGAAAATCTTCATGTTAAAGACATAAAGACCATGTCAAAATTCATTCATTTTGCACCATTCTCTGTGCCCCAGCCTGATGTAAGGCACCCAGGAACTTTACATTGACAGAGACCTGCTGAACAGTTTCCTGAAGCATTGGACAATCGCAGTAGCTCAATTTGAAGCCATAGCCTCTAATGCTGACACTGGAGCTGTAGCCCGACCAGCAAGGACTGGCTTCAGTCTGCATATGGGGAGCATATTAAACACAAGCAACTGATGAGTCAAAAGAGTAATGCTCAGAAGCAAGATCTTGTAGTACAGTATCTACCAGCTTTTCAAGCCATTGAGCCTGGAACTGAGGAGTCAATAGGAGTAGTACCAGGTTGGCCCTTGGGTACCATAAAAGGTAATTTCCACAAGGAGCAGCACCCTGTGTTAACACTAATGTCAGAGTGCTATACACAGCACAGCTCAGGAAGGTAGCCACCAGAGTGAAGGGGGGGTGGGGGGAGGCAGAGAGGACACACCATAATGGCTAAAGGGAAATAAGAACATGAGGAAAGACCCTCAACCACAAATGACCTTCTATGTCTGTACCACACTTGGGAGTCAGTAATGTGGCCCAAAAAAGGCTGACCTGAAGAAGAAGGATTCAACACGTTACTGGGATGGGAATATGAAGGCCTGGCTGAAGAGGGGCAGAAGACTCTCTGAAGTTCAGTCACATACCCAAGGCTGCTGGTCCGGAGAGGCTATGAAAGTGCAAAGGGACCCTCCCTCCCTCCTTGCTGCCTTCCTCCCCCCCTCAGCCTGGACTTTGCTGTATCTAGCATGCTAACATTAATATTAGACCAGTGTGCCTGCTCTTTTCACCCAGGGCTTGAAGCTGGAGAAGAGCCCAGAAGCTCAGTTCAGGACACATTAGTTTTGAAGCATCTAAAGACGACAAAAAGGTATCACTGGACAGAGACTTCTAAGCAGAAGGTGCAATTTGTTTTCCATATATACATATACATATACACATATGTACATACACACACATACATATATATACATATATATACATACATACATACATACATACATACATACATACATATCAGAACAAAGTAAAGGTTAAGTGGCTGGGGTGCACCTTAGTGACAAGGTTAAGGGGGAGAGAGCAAGAGAGATTGGAAATTGTCTTCTCTCATAGAGAAGAACTGCAAAAGGACAGGAAAGGTCAGTTAAGATGTCAAAGCAGGATGAAAGGAATGTCCACACTGGAACCCCAGGTGACAAGTAAGACCCTATCAAAAGATGAACTTTTTTTCAGCTTTCTGAAGGTGAGCAGAGCTTTGTGAAGAGCAGCTCCCTTTGCAGAGGGCTTGGAGCTGAGGGATCTCCTCCAGACTCAATGGAAACTTCCCTCCAGATCCAGTTGCGTCTGCCAACAACTGGACCCCTCAGCTGCTGAGAAGTCACTAGGAGGCTTGTGGTTTTCCAGCGCCCAGGACCTGCCTTTAACTGACTGGCTTGTTCTTCAGCAACATGCTCTACTGCTGTTCCTAGGCAGTTAAGAATACATTCTGAAAATCAAAAGGACTTGGTATATAGCTCAGTGGTAGAGTACAGGCTGGGGCTCCATCCTCAGCATGGTACAAATTATCACCAACAAAGACCCTTCCACATGCACTGTCCCTAGCCAGGCAGTATCTGTGATTTCTATCATTCTTTTTAAAGCTAAAATAACATTATTCATTCCTTAGCAATTCTTAAACTTTTCAGATCCTATCAAATACTACAGTGCTCCAAAAAGGCTTCCCAGCAAGCCTTCACTCAAGGAAGGGCTGGACTTGCTCTGATTTGCTCCCTCTCATCACGAATCTCCCAAAGCAATCTTTGTTTCGTGGCAAAGCAGATTGCTGCTGATATCTGAGAACACCCAGGGGAAAGGAGGGATGGGGAGGAGAGAAGGAGGAGTTTTCAAATAGTGCTTTCCTGGCTCACAACCAAATACAATTACAGAGCGTCCACAGAAGACGAAGTCAAGATATCACAAACAAAATCGTCACCAAGGCCAATTACACTGACAGCTTCCTCAAATGGAGTGTGAGGTAACAGGAAAGTCACTCTGGAGGCCTCAGAGCCCAGACTCAGCCCTGTCCTGGTCAGGTCCCACCTCAGGCAGCCTTGGCGGTGATCTCTAGTGATCCATGGTGGTACCGATCATGCTTTCTCATAAAGCAGACTGTTTTATGGTCAAGACTATTTCTCGAGTTTCAAGCTGTTACAGCAGTAGCTGCCCTAGGACATCAAGGCAGAAGCACAGGCTTTTGTTGAACTGATAAAGGCAGCTTGACTGACTTCAAGTCCATCTATCATTAAAAGTTGGCATCGTGGTATAGTTCATTAAATCAGTTTTTTAAAAAGCTATTGAAAGGTATAAAGAGATACTAACAACTTCATAATTAAGATTAACGATGAGTGGCATTAAAACAGATGGGAACCCTAGTGCCGGGCTGTGCCCCAGACAGACCGTGAACATTCACGTGAATTACTAGATAGATAAACAAGAGGAGGCAAATCAACAGAAAGAACTCCAAATGATCTGTGATGATGTGTCATAATTCTATGCAGTAAGTCTGTTTCTCAGACACGGAATGAAAAGAGATGGTAAGGAGAGCTCACAGCGGGGAGCCCTGACCGACAGCAAGACCAAGCCGGAATCAAAGGAAAAAGTGACACTGGCATATCCCCTCCCCACATGTGACAGGGTAGCAAGACAGCTTGTCTTTGTGGCCTTCCTCCTGACACCCCAGGCAACTCAACCATGAGAAAAATTACCAAAGTGAAATTCAAGGACATTATACAAAATACCTAACCCCCTCGAAAGGTCATCAAACCTGAAGAAGCCCTGACAAACTGAGAACTAACTATGCCCAAGAAGACATGGCAACTAAAACTTCACATGGGATCCTGGGACCTAAAGCCCAGGAGCCCAAGATCATATTCAAAAGCACAGGGGTGGGAGTGGGAGGTTAGCAGGTAAGGAACCTTAGAATTTTTTGGATTAAAACAGAGTATAATTATCCATGCACCGAAGTAAGTGGCTGAATTCCCACCGAGAACTCAGACAGGCTGAGGAATCTCAGCCCTGCAAAGGATCTCAGGGAAACACTAACAACATCCAAATAAAGTCCAGATCTTGGGTCACAGTAGGAGACCAGTGTTGGCTTCATGGTGATGGCACCAGAGTACTAGAAAATGTTAGCAATGACAACAGGGCATCTTGGGTGACAATTCAGCAAGCCCTCTCTCTGTATCTCTGTGCCTTTCTTATAAAATCTTCATCTACTCTACAGCAAATCTCAGTGTATCTGGAGTTTCCGGCTTTGGTTACATAAGATGTGGTCCTATGTAGTTCTGGAGGGCCTCACACTTTGTATGTCGCCAGGGATGCCCTTGAACCCCTGATCCTCCTGTTTCTACCTCCAAGTGCTCGTGTTATGGGCAAATGCTACCCTGTCCAATTCAAACATTTATTTTTAAAGTCATGAGATAGTAAACTGGTGGGAGGAAGTTTTAAAAATCAACTCAACAATCAGTAGCTCGTTAACGAGCACTCCATACATGGGTCGGTGACTAATATGCCCATCACATAACACTGCACTGAGGTAATTCTTAAAACTCCAGAATCTGCATTCCTAGAAGTGGACACAAAGAAGTCTCTCTAGGAGGAGCCTTCCACCAATGTCATAACATAATCTTCACATACCAGGAACAATCTCAACCCTAAAAGCTAAACAAACCAAAGATAAAAGAAAACAGAGTCAAAAACTAGGTTAAAACCAAAATGGCTAAAGACAAAATAACAGCAAAACCCTGGGATGACGGCCACCAGCAGCCTGAAGTACACAGTCAGGCTGATCCAACAGCAAACCATGGCTACTGAAGCTGAAGGCTTACACGGAAGGGGAAGGTGTTTCTGAGGGAACAGAGAGGTTCTAATCTGTGATGTTTAGACAACTGGGCAACAGGCTAAAACTCGAGGAAACAGTATGGTACGTGAATTGTCACCACCAATTTTTCTGGGTTTGTTTTTACTTTGTTTTTGTTTTTTTGTTTTTTTTCCCTCAGAGCTGGGGGCCGAACCCAAGGCCTTGGGCTTGCTAGGCAAGCACTCTACCACTGAGCTAAATCCCCAACCCCTGCTTTGTTTTAAGACAGAGTCCTCTCTATAGGTAGCCCTGGCTGGCCTTGAACTCACAGAGACTGCCTTGCCTCTGGCTCCCAAATGCTAGAAGACAGCAAACATTTTTTTTTTAAATGAAATAAATGACATAGAAAACAGATTTGCATCTGTATTCTAGAATATCTCAATGTGGAAAAAAGAGAAAAAGAAAAAAGAAAATGGAGCAAAATGCAAGCAATAATGGTGAAACTACTTACTGAAACTTTAATGCACTCTTTATAAGCAAATATACAGACTGCATACACATTATGCATGCACATACTGATAAACACGTGCATGTGCAACTACTGCCTTAAGCTGACAGAAAAATGACAAAGGGGCTTGGAAAATGGCTCAACAGGCAAAAGCTTCGCTTTTCTTTACAACAACCAGAGCTCCATCCCCAGGCCCCACACGGTGGTGAGAGGGACCAACTCTCCCACACTGTCCTCTAGTCTCTATGTACATACCATGGTGCATGGGCACATGCTGTCTGTCTGTCTGTCTGTCTGTCTGTCTGTCTGTCTGTTTCATGCACCCAGTAAGAGAATTAATAAAGGAATTGAAAAAGGAAAACTGACAGAAAGAAACTGCCTAAACTGTGTGTGACAATGCGCATGTCTGGCCCCAGCACTCAGAGCGGAGAGACTTCTGAAGAACAAGGCCTACTACAGAGCAAGTTCTAGACTGCCCAGGCTACAAGAGATCCTGTCTCCAAATGTAGGGGGAAAAAACTATTTCTAATTAAGAAAAAGGTAGTGTGTGTAATGCACAAGGATCATGGTTTGATCTCCAGCAATACCCGTAATGCACAAGGATCATGGTTTGATCTCCAGCAATACCCAAACTAAATTAATAAATAAAAATTCAAAACAAAGCAAAATGGCAGGGAAAAGTTTTGAGACAGGGTTTTTCTATGTAGCCCTAGCTGTCCTGGAAATAGCTCTGTAGACCAGGCTGGCCTCAAACTCAAGAGACCCTCCTGCCTCTATCTCCCTAGTGCTGGGATTAAAGGTGTGAACCACCACCACCAGGCTACTAATTCGGCATACTAATTACTGACGGTCACACCACACCCAAGGCAATGCAGGTGTGTTTAGTGTGTTATGTTCAGCACTGGGCACAGAGTGTGACCTCAACAGATATTTCTGAATAAGAGGGAAGGCCTAAGTACACCATGGGAAAAGCAAGGCTGGAGTGCAGTAAACAAGGAAGAACTGCAAACAGTTTCCTGCCGAATTTTAAAGCAAATCAGATTAACGACTAAAGAATGTAGACTACACAGAAGTCAAATAGGTCAAAGAGAAAGGAACATTAAAGACTATATTAAGCACATATACAGACACCCATGGAGACTTCAGATGTCTGGCCGGCAATGACCTGCTCTTGCTCTCCTTACCTCTGTTCTTGGGAAGGCTCCTCCATGTCTTCTTCAGAATCTCCCTGTAGGGAAAGAGCATCCATTAGTAGCCGTTTCAAAGAAACATAATCACCAAACGTGGGGTGATTGCAGTGAAAGCCCACAAGTGACTGGCACAGCGGTCAGCAGAGCTTTACGACGCTGCTGTACTGGGGGCTGCCGAGATGGCTCAGTGGTTAAAAGTGCTCACTGCTCTTCCTGAGGGCCCAAGTTTGCTTCCCAGCACCCACATCAGGCAACTCATAAGCTCTAACTCCACCTCCTGGGGATCAAATGCCCACTCCTGGCCTCTGTGGACATCACACAGACATGTACATACTCACTTATAGACACATGGACACAAATAAAAATAAAATCCTGTGTTTAAAAAGAATGTTAAGGGGTTGGGGATTTAGCTCAGGGGTAGAGCGCTTGCCTAGGAAGGGCAAGGCCCTGGGTTCGGTCCCCAGCCCCGAAAAAAAAAACCAAAAAAAAAAAAAAAAAAAAGGATGTTAAAATGGCAATATAAATCCATAAACTAAGAAGTGGTCTCTTAAGACACTCAGGTTAATAACCTAATAGTTTAAAAACAGCCTAAACATAATTTCAAAACAACTTAGATATCATATCAAGAGACTTTTTAACATTTTAAATTTAATAAGATAGGGTTGGGTACTATAAAATTTAAGTGCAGAGAGCATACTGTTTAGCTGAACATAGTGGTGTACCCCTTTAGTCACAGTATGAGAGGCATAAGTTGGTGTAGTTTAAGGCCAGAATGGTATGCATAGTGAATTTGAGGCCAGCAAGACTGAGGCCATAGTGAGACCCTGTGTCCAGATATAAGTAAATAAATAGTAATTTAACTAAAAAAAAGAGAAGATATTGGTTAGCCTAGAATGTGTTATACTTTGACATCATAAAAAGGCTGCTGATTTGTAAATTAAGTAAACGCCATCTTCAAAAGCTCTTCCACGTTTGTCAGGAGGAAAAGGCAACTGAAACATCAGCAGGGTGGACACAGAGCAAACAAGTCCAGCCAAGCACCCACAGTGCTCAGACAGGGTAATACCCCCCAGTGGCGCTTCCCTTCCTTCAAGTTTCCAGGCTCCTGACTCCACCTTGTCATTCCTGGCCCCTCTGCTCCTGGTGCAGCTGACCCTCTGGCCTCTCCTCCAGGTTCTTCCCGGGGCCCTCCGTACTACAACTTCAGCATGTTGTGGTCTAGAGAGATGGCTCTTCCAGAGGTCCTGGGGTTTAGTTCGCAGCACCCCCATCAAGCAGCTCATAACCATCTTTAACATCTGGTTTCCCCAAGCATCAGGCAACCATATACATACATAAATAAAAGTAAGTAAACCTTGTAAAACAAACACTTCAGCACGTTAACCCACACCGAAACTACAAGGCCACAACTGTTCCTGCCACCCCATCTCTCAACCACACTGCAGACATTCCACCAATGCCCTTCCTTCTCCAAGCCGCAAAGGCAAGCTTTGCTCTGCACTACACCAAGTCTACCAACCTCAGGCATGGCACATTGCTTACAACTTGGTCTTCCAAATGCCGGACCCTACACTCAAGCTCCCCTCCCCAGTGAACACAGCTGTCAGAAGTGCCTGAGAGAAAGGAGCTTCTGATCTCTTTCAAGCCAGCCTCACTTTTGCTGAGGGCACCATCACAATGACTGATTGACCCCTAGGTAAGCCCTCCAACAGGAAATTCAGATCTGTCCACTCCCCTCCATTCTGCTCACTGGCCCACCAGCAACGCCCCAGCCTGCACTGCCATAACATACAGGGCTTTCTGCAGTGCTATGCTATGCCATCCCAAGCATCAGTGCAATACAATCTTCCTCCCCGTCACTCCTTACCCCCCTCCCTGCTCAGTACTCTATATGGAGCTTGAGGGTGACCCAAAGAGGGTGCAGAGTTTCCAGACCAGACTGGACTAACAGTGGCACCCTGTCTCACAAAACAGAAAAATGCTCCAAGGGTTCCATAGTGTTCATGAGATACACTCCAAACACTTTCAGGAAGGGTCCACCCAGCACAGCACAGCCCTGACACACGGGTACCCTCCCTCCAGACCAGCAGGCTCTGGTTGCCATTTAAAAGGTCACAGTAGAAACTGAACTACAGTCTACCCCGTAATGCTCTGGGTAGGGCCCTCCTGGCCTTAGGCCTTAAGTGATCCCTCTGGGAGACACTGGCCTCTCCTCCACATTCTTGGTTTAAGCAACTTAAAGGCTGTCCCAGGCATTACCAGCTTCATCTGCTTATCAAAAGCAAACTCTCAAAGAACAAGACCAAATCCTCTCTGTTCCCCCAACCCGCCCTATGCCCCAAGGCCCTTGCACTGGCTATTACAATCCCACCTGCTTTCAAGGGCAGGTACAAGGATCTTTTCAAAGCAGCGTACAGGGACCTTTTCACTCAGAGGCAGGGACCACTCAGGGTCCCCTCCGGCAGGTGACTTGGTTTACTGCAACACCATCTGCACCTGGAACAGCTTGGCCAACAGGCTTAGTGCAACCCAGCTGTCTCCTAGGTTCTAATGGCTCTCAGGCTTCCTGAAACCTTCTAAGCAACTTGCTCTGGATCAAAATAGAGCATGAAGTTGCTTCCTTCTAACATAGACTCTTTATCACCACCACAGAGCTTGTCAGATGGTATTGAAACATAATATCACAGCCAAAAGTGCCAGCCCTGGAGCTAAACACACCCCAGGTTCAAGTCCACCCTGCTACTTTCTTACTGCAGCAGGCAACTTATTTACTTGCAGCGCACCTCGTTTTCTTCAACTATAAAACCAGGCAAAACACTTCACACTCTATAGGGCATGGATATGAGCAAAGACCACACAGCACTTCTATGACACTGACAGTTCTCAACCATGTTAGTCATTATTTTTCAATATTGACAAAAAGAGATTAAGTCAAAAATAAACCTCTGTGACAGAAAGCTTTCCAAATACTAGTTAATGATTCACCGGCCAGAGGTGCACGTATTACATAAGACTGTACCTGGGATTAAAAACAAACAAACAAACAAGCACATGTTCACTGCACCCCTCTGGTTTAACTTTCTGCCACTTTCTATCATCCATACTCACACTTAAGAGTGGAGGAAGTCAACAAGACGTGGTATCTTTAAAAACAAAGTTTTCTTCTTTATCCCTAAGTTGGGAACGTTCAACTGCTATGCCTGTGCTTGGTGTCTGCCCAATGTCTATTCAGGCGTCGGAGCCCCAAGCTGGGCTGGCCCACCCATCCCACCAAGGCCCTGTGCCAGGTCCACATCTCCATCTCCTCTCTTGGGCAGCCATGATGAGCCTAAGCAGACTGGAACTGCCCCAAATGTGGTTCTCACAATGACAGGACAGCGAGCACTTTGGCATTCCAGCTGCCATCTTTAGGACTTGAGTAATTTCATCGATAGAAAAGTGGGGCCAGCTATGACAACCACCTCTCCTCCAAAGGCATTATGGGTGATTACTGAATGCCAACTACACAGAGAATACTGTGGCCACAGGAGAGCCCTCAACCCTCAGTAGAGACAACAAGGCCCACATGGTTATCCAAAGACAGGTCAAGGGAATATCGCCTTATGTACGTGGGTCAGTAAGGTGCCCAGAGCTTGTTATCTTACACCAAGGCAGCTACCTCTAGACAGCGAATGAAAGGCCTGTGTGGTTTCTGTACCACCACCAATTTGGATTCAGGGTGTTGGATAATAGGGGGTGGGAGGTTGGGTCTGAAACCCTAACAAAAAAGTCAAATGGGATTTTCTTTCCTCTCATTATGACAGATAATAAATTCTTGTGTTGCTATACCAAATAATTTCCTAACAGGAGACTACACAACAAAACTACATAAATTGGGCTGGAGAATATAATTCATTGCTACGAGTTGCCTAGCAGGCACAAGGCTCTGAGGCCCATCCTTAGGACACACGGATACACACACACACACACACACACACACACACACACACACACACACACACACACACACACGAATAACATCAATATCAGCTTAACCACAGAGCCCATCTTCCTGAGTTATCTGCCCGAGTGCAGCCCCTTCAGCAAGGGAAAGTGTTTATGTTTTCCATGACCAAGTTTATGAGTTGGCAGAGAAGCCACCAAGACGACAAGCACCCTGCTCCTCTGAAATTAGGACAACAAATACCCCACTCTGCCAGTGAGAAAACTGGTAACAAGAAAGAGGTATGCTGGGCCAGGTACAGCCAGTGACTACAACATGTGCTTAGCACATGTCAGGTCCCTCCTGGGTTCACTCTCTAGCAACAAGGAAAGGCTAAGTGGAACTATCAGGACCCATACCTAGACACTGAGAGACAAGATGGTCCGGCAGCTTGTAACAAGTCAGTTCGGTTTTTTTTCTTTCTTCCTTTTTGTTTTTTTTCTAGACATGGTTTATTTTTGTAGCCCCAGCTGTCTTGGAACTTGCTTTATAGACCAGGCTGGCCTCAATCTCAGAGATCCACCTGGCTCTGCCTCCCAAGTGCTAGGATTAAAAGCATGCACCACCACTGACCAACTTCATTATTTTTTTTTAATAAATAACAACAAGTTCTTAATCACTTAGAGTTTCATAAGAAAAAATAATTTAAAAAATTCCAAGTAAGTAACTGTACAAATAATCAATATTGGGTAAATCTATTGTTCATTAAATACAACATCTTGATGTTCCAAGTTTACCTCTCATTGACAACTTTTAGGTTCCAAAGCCATTTTCTGGTCTTCCTGAATGGAAGGTAAAAGATTTACATGATACCTATACATTTTCTCCAGACTTTTGTGACATACGCAAGAAAATCTTTTGAAAATAATTCTAAGTTCTTTGGAAAGAATCCTTCCAAATGGCCTTCTTCAGAACCCTCTGTATCTAAGATACACACCTCCCTCCTCCCTGCCCCGGCAGGGCATGCAGCGGCACAGTATCTAGAGGGCACACATATGGAGATGATATATGCAGGAAATTATGTGAACACTACTTTCGCTTTCGCTCCCCTGCTGATTAAAGTAACCCAGCTATCAATGTCTCTGTGGTGAGTACTCTGGAGTGACACCGTCTCAATCCTAACCATTTTTATCAGCACAAACTCCACTAACTATGCACATAAGTAAAATCGAGCCAGGAACTGGACATTTTATAAATTAACTATTAAGCCTGTAAATGATGTAATTAATGTCACCATAGGCCTTGACATTTCCACTCCTGAGCACAGTCTATCTTCCACACATGCAGAAACAAATACAGCCCATCACTTAGTTTCCTGTCTGGGCTGGCCTCCATCACTACCCTGTTAAGACACAGAGGCTTCAGCTGAGCCCAAAAGGAAAGGCGCACCAGCACATTTGACCTGGGAGTTCTGCTTCCTGGGACACTTGGAGATGCTCTCCTTTGGTACAGCTGGTGGTTGGAGCCAGGTCCAATGGAAGACATACATTCCTGTAGCTCCAACTAACTCAGGGATGAAACAGGAGGATGGCTTGAGTGGAGGAATCTGAGGCAACACTGCAAGACCTTATTTTAAAACAATAGCAACCGGAAGCTGAGGGCAAGGACCAGAAATGGTGTTCAGCATAGCACAGCGCACAGAGCAGCCCCCCATGATGAAGAATTCTCTGGGTCAAAGGTCACTCATGCTGTTAAGCAACTGATAGCCACAAATATGACTATTGAAAGGAAACACACCAAGCGCTAAGTGTAGGGTCTCAGTTAAAGTTACAACTGACTTGGGCTTTGAGACTTTTGTGGATTTGTTTGGTTCTGGTTTTTGTTTCCTCTCTTTTCAAAACATGTATTATTTAGAATCGAGGGTTAAAAAAAATCCATCTGGGAACACACTTGACTACTTGACTACTTGCTAGTGGGGCTTACTCTCAAAGAGTGGGTCGCAGGAGCCTGCTGGCCTTCCAGAAAGATCTGGGAAAGTGTCTTCTAAAACTCGCCTCTGCCTGTTAAGCTGTTATTCATTAGCCCTGGTCAAAACGAATATTCCAAATATCTCTCAAAGCCAGCACTGCTGACGCTTCAGTGAGAGGGCGAGCGGTAAACCTGGAGACTGCAGAGTTCAGCACCAGGATTAATGCTGCCACCAGCATGGGAAGTAACAAACACGTTGAACAGGCGAGCTAATGTTCTCTTATCATTCCGAACGCACACACCCCAAATGCATTTTGGGTCTCTACTACACTGCTGGTGAAAAACAGTCATCAAAATTATGTTTTCAAAATTACATTTAAGTGGATACCCTTTGCAAATCAATGAAAATTTCTTGAATAACTTAAACACACAATTCAAGACAAAAGCTTTGCAGTACCACATCCGTTGCAGCCTGAAGCCCTCTATGCTACAGATTCTCAATAAAACGTTAGCAATTATTTTTCCACATGTAATCATTATATCATCGTAGGGGGGGTGAAAAAACCTGAAATTCAGGTTCTTAAGTGGGTGTGTTCTAACAGGAATTAAAGACACTTGGAGAAATTCCAAGATTATACTCCTTTAAAGTCACTTCTTCATCCCAAAGCTACTTTGGCTAATGGCGAGTAGCACTCACTAACATTTATGAAATCAATATTCCCATTGTGTTCAACCCTCCAGCCACTTGCCATCCACACCACACCCGACTGCTTAGAGACAGCACTGTAGACCCAGAAGCAAGTCCTCCGCCCACCCTGGACCACTAACAAGCCAAGGAAGCCGCCACTAGCCAGGCGCAAGGCTATGAGACACACAACCCTGCTGAGGTGGCCTGGACACCCACCTTCTGAACTTGGGGCGGCCCTGACTCACACCCTGTCACATGGCCGGGGAGGAGGCTGAAGAGCCACCGTTGCCAGGTGTTCAGGCTCGGCACGACCGTTTATTTGCCTTGCAAAGTGACCGGAGCGCTCCTGTGCCAGTGGGGGAAGGCCGGTAACCTCCAGGCCTCTCCTCCCTCACACGCCCACACCCGCCCTGTCACCGGTCCTTCTCACCTGAGTGGGCAGCAGGAGTTCCCCTTCTTCTGCCTGCCACAGCTCCACCACGTTCGGCAAGGGCTCAAACGCTGCACGGACACCAAAAAACACACCGCGTTTGTAATGCACGGAAAAGAAACGCTTCCTGTTTCCTCGCCCGTCCCCTCGTGCCACCCGCCTGCCCCAAACAAGTCTCCTTCTCCTCTCGCAGGGGAGGCCATCCGAGGGGTGAGCCTAGGATGCAAATACAATGCCCAGTCGGCGACCCCGGGGTCCAGATGGTGGGGGCGTGCAGGCTTGGTCCGGACCAGAGGATGAGGCCGCCGCACCAGGCACCGCGACCCCCGAGCCACCGGGCTGGGGGAAACAAAGCTGCAGGAAGCCGGGCGCGGCGAGGCACCCGCGCGCCACACAAAGCGGGGGATGCGCCCGGGGCGCAGGGGCCCGCGCACAAAGGCTCCGGGGCGCGCGCGGCTAGCGGTCCCGGAGCTCCGTGTTGCCCGCTCCTGGCCCAGCTTAGAGTCGCCGAGGGGACGCTGCGGTCGCAGGGCTGCAGTAGCTCGCCTTCCCCAGCCGCCCGCGTCCCCTTCCTCCGAGAACCCTCACAGATTTCAACAGTTCCCTAAAAGAAAGGGGGGGGCGGGGCGGCAGGGACAGCCAGCCCCGACGACGGGCTGACCTTGTCCCTGAGCCCCTCCTGGACGGCAGCAGGACAGCAGGACCTGGAAGACGCCCAGCAGAAGGTTCACGGCAGCGGCCGTACGGCGGTAGGCGCCGGACTGCGGGCGCCGGAGCCCCGCCATGCTGGTGCTCGCCGCGCTCGCTCGCAGCGATCTCGTTCTCTAGCTTGCTGGCGCCGCGGCCGCCTAGCCGCGCCCCGGGCCCGCCCCCGCGCCCTGGCCCCGCCCCGCCTCCGGCCCCGCCCCCCGCTGTTGGGCCCGCCCCCGCAGCTGTTGGACTGCTGCTCAGCGCCGGCGCGCCGCTTGCTTCGGAGCGCGTGTGCTCCGCAGATAGAAGGGGATGGAACGCGGCGGGGAGCGGAGGGACGAGGACAATGCGAACGCTCACGGCGCGCAGCACGTGCCTGAGAGCCCCCAGCAGCTTGATTCTGGGGGTTGGGACTCGCGGCCCACGGGGAGAGGGCGTTCTTCTTAACTTTCTTGAGGTTCTCTTTGTTGATGACACCCGGGCCTCGGTGGGGGGCAGTAACCCCGAGGGAGGGGTCCTGGGAATGAATCGTAGCCCAGCGCTTGGCCTTGAACAGGATATTAGTGGAAATATTGCTGTGGTTGTCAGGAAACGCGAGTGCAGCCGCACAGCTACTGCCAGTTATGCAGCGAGGATATCCGGTGGCTGCGAGGTCTGTAATTTAGAATAAAAAGCTCTCCCAACACCCGAGAGGCTGACCTCAGCGCCGCGTGGCGGTAATGCGCTCAGCGCCCTCTGTGGAGACTGTCCAAGTCGTGACAGGTGGGAAAGCTTCATGGTAAGGTTAAACCTTAAAGAACCCTGCAGAAGTACCTGCGGAATCAGACTGCAAAAGTGAGCTAGCCACTTATTAAACGTAGTTGAAGTGGAGGGTAAGATCGCCAGCCCGTTTCCACCATTAATAAGTAGTGTAAGTCATACTTAGAAATGTGTTTTCTGCCTCTGTTTTTTAAGTTGATTTGCTGTGTGCGCAGACGTAGCTCATATGAAACTCAGAGTGTGAGCTGCAGGAAGTGATAGTGTACACTTATCTACTTACATTGATCTTCTGTTTAATTGCTTCTGGAGCCTTCCAGTCTAGACTATGGGGGAAAACATGGTCACATAGCAGGTCTGATGCCGGACAAAGACAATATGAACGATGGACGCTCTCCTCACAATACCAAACTGAACCCAATCTCGTTTTCTGGATCTAACTCTAAATGAGGTCAAACCACCTGATTTCTTTGCCATACTTAACACTTGATAATGTCCACATGAAAATGTCATTTTGCTTTGCCTAACTTGGGGCAGCTCCAATTATTTACTTTTTTTCCTGGGTTGTCTGGTTTTTCTAGATTGACTGGGTACATCCCTAGCAAGGATGTCCTGTCCTGTCCCATTGGACCCTTTTTTCCCTCTTCATTTCACTTCTCTGGGTTTCTGATTGCCCCTTGGATGCTGAAATTCCCTCATTGCACTCAAGGTTCTCAGTAAAACAGAAGTCTATGTACTGGGCCAATGGTGTAGGTAGGCTAGAACATGGTTCAAGTCATAGTGCTACAAAACCAACATTTGAATAGCCAATGCTAGGTGTTTCAGTTTTCCCTTACTATTTATTATGTTAATATTATATGTTAATTTTAATATTAATTGATTGTAAACCTATATTTAAAAAAAACAAGCAAATATTGACAGGTTTAAAAGTCATGATGTAAAACTCCACCGACTTTTAAATTATTTTACCTTTTTACTAACAAAGTCCTATACTAACAAGTGTCACACTGTCAGTGAGAATTACTTAGAAGACAGAGGAATATTGCCACAGGCCATATTTGAGTCCACTCTTATTTACTCTCCTACCAAAGGTTTTCCAGGGCAGCCTGCTACTTCCACTTTGAGGTCTTTACAAAGTGGGTAATTGACTGTTGTTCACCAAGCCAGAAGCATGTATCTGCAGTGCCATGAGGCAGGCAAAGGATCCAGGATCACACAGCTGTCTTCTTAGATAAATCTGACCCACTCAGCCCTCTCTGGAGGTATGTTTCATGCTGACTCATGAGCAACAGGAAGGTATGACCCATTAAGCAGCTTCCATGTTTTGAAGTAAAATTGCTCTCCTCAGATAACACCTATGTATTTGTGCTGTTTCTGCTATCCCCTTGTCAGTGATAGAACCACAGACTGTTAGAGCTGAGAAATTGAGGAAAATCTTTATTCTTTTTATTTAACTTGTTGTTGTTGTTGTTGTTGTTGTTGTTGTTAAATCTACATCATTAGCTAACAATAAAAAGCAAAACACATTAGCAAAAAGCTCACCCTCAACTCTCCTAGTGGCCCAGGCCTATGATCTCCGGTTTCTAGAACTGCTGAGGCGAGGCAGGAGGCTAGAGAGCTCTCAAGGCCATCCTGTGGGCCACAGAGTTCATACAAAGACCACTTAGGCAATGTATGGGACTTTGCCTCAGAATTAAAAAGGAGAAGGAGGCTAAGGATGTAGCTCAGGAGTGTGGCCTTGCCCCATTCACAAGACCTTGGCTTTAATCCTCAGCACCACAAAACCGCAATGACAATATCAGTTCTTATTTTAAAATATCTGTGATGTTAACAGTGCTTTTTAACTCTTTTTTTTTTTAGTTCAGATGATAAGTTTCTATACACAAATTATATCTCTACATAAAATTGACTCAAGTGGTAAACCCAGCAGCTGTAATCTAGAGAAGATTTAGGCATGCTAAATCACAGGAAGTACTGTGAAGATGAGATAAGGCCTGCTAAACATCTGACATTAGGTGCTCAATAAATGCTAGACATCATAGTGCAGTTTATCCCCATTTTGGAGGTGTGGCGACCTAAAAAGTGTTAAGTTTGATAGTAATGTTTCAAATGCACGAATTACCTATTTATTAACATAGCATTTATCAAACATTGGAATAATTCCTCTACGTGTAGCAGCCTTCTGCTGGCCCATCCATCAGTTTAAGGCCTTACCCCAATGAAACAAGACCAAGAGTTTCACTAAGCCAAGGAATCTAAGCTTCAGCTCTGACTGGAAGGAACTTCCCACAAGCAGAGTAGAAATCTATATTCCTGAGATGCAAACTGCTACCTTGACTCGAAGGCACTCTTTTTGCTACAGTGTGTTTTAGAATTATTTTTACACTTATTTATTGTGAGTGTAAGTGTGGAAGTTAAAGGATAACCCATGGAGTCATTCTTTCCATCGTGTGGGTTCCAGGACTTGAACTGTGGGTCATCATGGTTAGAGGTAATGGTCCTTACTTCTGAGCTACCTTGTTAGCCACGTGCTATAACTTTACCCCATCTTACCTCCGGAAGCCGCCAGTGTCTACAGTTATTAAGAATTCTCTGCCCTGAAAGAAGACCCTCACCGCATGCAACTAGGTATATTAGATTTCCCGGGTTCGGAATTGTTAGGAATCCATCTTTCCTTATAAATTACCCAGTCTGTAGTATTCCATGATGGCAGCGTTAAACGAGAAAGACATGAAGCATTTTCTTGGCACCCTCTTCCTCCCATGTCCAGCCTTTAAAACAAGTCTCAGGCTATACCCTTCAGACCCTCTCTGAATGGACTCAGGTAGCTCTGTGTTACTTCGTCTTTAAGGCTATGAGTCCCAGATCTTTAGTGCATCTGGAAGTTCCACTCTTAACGCAACTGCCCGCGTGTCATTAATAGCTCACTGTATTATAAGCATCTCAAGCGGGACATGTCTCAAATCCTTAATTCCATCTATCCAAACTTCACTGTTTCCGAGTCTTAAGTTCAAGTGTTGGTGCCACCGTTTCCCTAGTTCCTTGAGCCAAGAGCCAGGAGTCATATTTAATTCTTCTTCCTTTTATTTCCTTTAGATTTATCAAAAAGATCATAATGTGTCCACTTCCAGATTATTTCCCATAGCTTGCCTTTCTACCATCATCCATGTTACCACAGCGCCTGCGTGTGTCTCTCACACAGGTGCCTGTGTGGCCTTGTACTGGCCTCTCTGCTTCCGTGCTCCTTCCATCACAATTGTGCCGGATCCAGAATGGCCATTTAAAAATAGAGCCCCAGTTGTACATGAAGCTCCCCAGTAGTTTTCTGTAGTAGAAACAGAATTCATATTCAGGTAAAACTGTCCGGTAAGAACTGTGAGATCCACCCATGCCCGCCTTCCACTTAGCCTGGCCTCGCCAATGACCAGTGCTCTTCTGCCCAGTGGCCTTCATGTTCTCAGGCCCACCAGAGCTAAACCCATCTTTGAGCCTTTGCACTTTCTTCTTTTAAATTTCTTTTATTATATCTTTGTATCTTATTTTATGCCTGGCTGTCCTAGAACTGGCTGCTTGGACAAGCCTGGCCTCAAACTCACAAAGATCCAGGAGCCACTTCTCTCTCCATCACGTGGAAGGCTGAGGGACATTCACAGGTCATCCGGCTTGGAAGCAAGTGCCTTTACCTGAGGAGTCATCTCAGCAGCCCTCACTCTGTTTTTTCTGCAGAAATCCCTATGTCCTGATTGTCACACTGGACTCTTGTGACCCATCACTCAGGTAGTGCTGCTGTGTTTGCTTGTGCACTGAGTGCCCAAGGCAGAGAGGCTGGAGTTAACCATGCTAAGCCATCATTCAAGGATGCCTGAAGCAAAGAGAGCATCTCATTCTACAGACTGACTGACTAAAGGCCAAACCATGTGGCCAGGAACTATGTCCTGAAAGAGAGGTTCCCCTTTCTAACCTGTCATGGGAAACTCATGGTACCTGCATGACTATATACTTCCTAAGAACCGGTTGGATCTAGTGCAACCTTTATTTTATTTAGACACTAAGGTTAGGAGGTGAAACAGCTAACCCTTGTTGAAACTCTACCTCCTCTCATCATCTGGTCTCTTGACAAGAATATGTTAGAAATAACTTTTAATTCTACTTGATATAAGATATTTGTAAATTTTTAAAAAGCTCTATAAAGAACCAACTATAGTTATAAAGCTTATGGAATGAGCTGCAACTAACTATGAATTGGCCTACCCACATGCCATTGCAGTGATAAATAAGTGATAAGTAATGCCTTCATAAAGGCAATATGAAACTCTGTAAAATCTGTCATATATTTCTTTTGAGTCTCCATACATCTAAGCATACAGACCGTCCTTCTATGGACCTGTCTTAGGGTTTTACTGCCGTGAACAGACACCATGACCAATGCAAGTCTTATAAAGGGCAACATTTAATTGGGGCTGGCTTACCGGTTCAGAGGTTCAGTCCATTATCATCAAGGCAGGAACATGGCAGCACCCAGGCAGACATGGTGCAGGGAGAGCTGAGAGTTCTACATCTTCAGCTGAAGGCTGCTAGGAGAATACTGGCTTCCAGGCAACTAGGATGAGGGTCTTAAAGCCCACGCCCACAGAGACACACCTACTCCAACAGGGCCACACCTAACAGTGCCACTCCCTGGGCCAGGCATATACACAAACCATAACAGGATTTCTGTGCATGCTGGCTCATGGCCTACCGAGACAGTCACCCGTATAAACCTCTAAGGTGAAAAACACATTAACTTAATGAGTCTCACTTTGTGATTGGAATTGTCAGCTTGGGGAATCAAAATGTATCGATCCCCTCCTTGCTTGTTTTTCTCCCTCATTGTTGGAAATGATAAACTATCCAAGAGCAGCAAAAGGACTGAGTCAGTGTCTTGATAACACGGTCTCAGGAAACCACAGTGTAACACCTAGCCCTACTGGGAAGCAGAAATGCTACCTACTTTTTCAACTCTGTCACCATTTACATCGTAAAGCCATTGTTCTCAGTCTTCCTAATGCTCCAGCCCTTTAAGCCAGTTCCTCATGTTGACGACCCCCAAGCAAAAAGTTAATTCATTGCTACTTGGCACTGTAATTTTTGCTGCTGGTATAAATCATAATGTAAATATCCGATATGCAGGATATCTGATATGTGACCCCCAAAGGAGTCACAACCCACTGTGGCAACTCAGCTGCTGCTTTGAGAAATGGTGTTAGAAATGCTCATGTAGCGTTCATGATGTACAAGGCCCCGCCCTAAACACTTGCATGTCAGTCATTCCATCCCTCCAGTAACCCCATCGAATATAGGTGCTACTGTTCCTACTGTTTTACACATGGAGAAATAGAGACACAGTGTCTTAGTCCATTAAGACTTCCATATCAAAACACTCTAGACTGGGTGGCTTGAAAATGACACCGATCAATCGGTTCCCCACGATTTTAGGAGGAGGAGTCTGAGGTTAACATAGATCCAGTATCCGGTGAAGGTCCAACTCCTAATTCTATCTGTTCGATATGTCTTCTCATCACAGAAGTGGCAAGAAGTTCTCCGAGGTCTTTTTACAAGGCAGCAATCCCACTCGTGAGGGTTCCACCTTTGTGCTAGTGACTTCTCACCCCTGCGACAGGATGTCTGAGAGAAACCACCTGAGGCCAGGCTCCATCTCCTAAAAGTTCTGTAATCTCTCCAACTGCAGCACCAGCTGAGACCAACACAGGAGCTAGCAGGGGCATATCATCTTCAAATCATAACAACCCTCACGGCCTGACCACTTGTCAAACGTGCCACCTCCTAATCCTACCACAAGTGAACTAGAGGGGATGCTAACATTTGGCTCACAGCGCGCAGAGAAGCAGGGTGTAATTGCTCAGTCATAAATCAGTGAAAGCAAAACTAGAATTCAAAACGAGTTCTTAATCTATACTTTAGGACACCGGGACAGTGCTTCTTAACATCCTCAAGTGAACAGGTAGTTGAACTCATGCTGACCACTGCTGTAACAGTGACCATTTGAACAGACGTAAGCAGATGGAACTGAGTGTATAGCTAAGTGGTTGAGCACTCGCCCTGACATCCCCAAGGCTCTGGGTTCAAACCTAAGAACATCAAAAAGCATGTAATTGGAAATACTGAGCAAAAGTCACAATAGGACCAGAAATGTGAACACCTTTTAACAAAATGTCAAAACCACAGAGCCCCTGTCTGGTTATTGAATGTTCCATGATTCCAGAATTAACAGTATACTGAGCAACAGAGATGCGGGGAGGGAGGGCCTTTCCATTTAACACAGGAAACCATGTAGTACTGTGTGAGTTAAGTCCTAGAACTCAGCTGTTGCACGACCTCCCCAAACTTCACTTTAAGCTAAACAGCTGACAGATCCACCTGAATAACCTCTCTGCCATAGGCTTTACAGCCTATCAGATACTTCCCCTCCATGGCCTCTTAAAAACAGTCATAAAATGGTAAGTCCTCTAAGCCCTTTCCATCTCTAGCTTTGAGTGGTTTTCTTCCCTAACCTGAGAGCTTGAAAAGCAGAAACCTGAACTTTTAAAATTCATCAATTTTTACTGCTCCAGAATTTACCATGTAGAGCAGCTTCACAGCTTCCTGGATTGGCGTGCCTTCAAATTACAGTCATGTTAGGCTTGGCACGTAAAGTTCAAATAACAGCCTGCTGGCTCAGCACTTGGGGCCACATATTTTGAAGAAGGAATGATAGAGGGCCTTCCCCCGCCCTCCATATACCTGGCTAGCCCATCTAGCATCACTTGGCAAAGTTAAAGTATATATAAAATGGGGGGGGGGGCGAATAGGACAAGGCCTGAGCATCTAGATGGACGCTGCAGGAGAGGAATGATGGCTCAGAAAATGCTGTCACCAAGTCAACTTCAAGGACAGGCCTGCAGAAATTATGGCCTTCACAGACACCCTGCCTCAGTTCTTCCACTTGACCCAGGTTTAAGTCAGAGTCCCCTTCACCAGGATAAGGCACTCTTACTCTGCCTCCAAAGGCCAATAGGCAACTGCCCGCTACTGAGAAAGGAGCACCCTGGGTAAGGTAAGGGCTCATCTGCCCATCTTCCTAGGATCAGTGTCTTGTTCAGAGCTAACAAGAGCAGGAAGAACCAGGCACAGTGGTGCACGCCTATAGTTCTAGCTACAGCAGTTGGGAAAGATCACTTCAGCCCAGAGGTTTGAGACCAATCTAGGCATCAGGGCAGCTGATGCCTTCTCTACATAAACAAACAAAGGTGAAAAGCAAGCTGGGCATGTAGTATATTCCTACATAAAACAAAACAGCAAATGCCCTGCTAGTGAAAGAACCAAACGCTCACCTAGGCAGACAT